>NC_077233.1:29142818-29274314 GCF_027887165.1 Monodelphis domestica | reverse complement strand
TTTTTTCTCTTTCTTTCTCTCTTTTTTTTCCTTTCCTTCCTCCTTATGTTCACCTCCCTCTTTCTTCCCCTTTCCCTTCTCAATCTGCTTATTTTTCTAATGGAAAAAAAAAACAAAAGGAAGCAACATATTAAGGGCATGTAGTTTTGCTAATCAATGTGATGGAATGAAAAGACTACTGGGCTGGGAGTCCAGAGATTTCAGTCTTAGTCCACTAGCCAATTGTGTGACCTGTCTGGGCTTAGTCTCTTCATCATCAGTTGGGATGATACCTAGACCTCCCAATGCTACAATGATAAACCAAGATGAGAAATCAAAGTCAAGACATTTTGAAATGTTATATGCTCTACTAAGGTAACCACTCAGCAGAAAGATCTGGAAGGCTCACATAGGGTCTGTTTGTGGGTCATAAACCCCTTTGGAAGTTTGGTCAATCATGTGTACCCCTTCCTGCAAAAAAGTTGGGGTTTCTCAATTCATAATTTAATGAAATACTAAATTTCATACAGAGATGAGATTTTTTTGCCATCCAATTTCCAGATGCCCCAAAATTTATCTATGGATTCCCTGAGGATTTTTGGATTAACAATACCTGTCATTTAAATCTGGCCTCAGATACTTCTTAGCAGTGTGACTCTGGGCAAGTCACTTAACCACATTGTCTAACTCTACCACTCTTCTGTTTGGAATCAATACTTCATATTGATTCTAAGACAAAAGGTAAGTTTTTATGTAAAAATAAACAAAAGAATGCATATCCTAAAAGATATGCTCTTGTGGAAACACATAAAAAAAAAGAAACCTGTGTTGTGAAATTAGAGTCTCCAATGGATCTCAAAGGCTCAAAATAAAGATGATGTTTCTCTGCTTTAACTATGTCAACCTCCTTATTTCTACAAATATAATCTGTTTATAGAATTATATTTTAGGTTCAAAGTCTGAGATGTTCTCCATCTCTGCCTTGTTGCACAGCCAACTCCTGACACTAATTAGAGAAAATACACCAAATGATCTCTGTGCTGGGACAACAAACCAGAGAATGAGCTGCTTTGGTTTATGACCAACAAGAGTCTTTATATTCCCACAGAGAGAATGGATCTTTGACAAAAACTTACCCTCACATTGTCCCTCTTCCCACCCACTTCCGCCTTGAGAAAGAAAGAAAGAAAGAAAGAAAGAAAGAAAGAAAGAAAGAAAGAAAGAAAGAAAGAAAGAAAGAAAGAAAGAAAGAAAGAAAGAAAGAAAGAAAGAAAGAAAGAAAGAAAGAAAGAAAGAAAGAAAGAAAGAAAGAAAGAAAGAAAAGAAAGAAAGAAGGAAGAAAGAAGGAAGGAAAGAAGAAGGAAGAAAGAAAGAAAGAAAGAAAGAAAGAAGAAAGAAAGAAAGAAAGAAAGAAAGAAAGAAAGAAAGAAAGAAAGAAAGAAAGAAAGAAAAGAAAGAAAGAAAGAAAGAAAGAAAGAAAGAAAGAAAGAAAGAAAGAAAGAAAGAAAGAAAGAAAAGAAAGAAAGAAAGAAAGAAAGAAAGAAAGAAAAGAAAGAAAGAAAGAAGGAAGAAGAAGAGAAAGAAGAAAGAAAGAGAAGGAAGAAGGAAGAAGAAAGGAAGGAAGGAAAGAAGAAAGAAAGAAAGAAAGAAAGAAAGGAAGGAAGAAAAGAAGGAAGAAGAAGGAAGAAAGAAAGAAAGAAAGAAAGAAGAAAAAGAAAGAAAGAAAGAAGAAAGAAAGAAAGAAAGAAAGAAAGAAAGAAAAAAGAAAGAAAAAAGAAAGAAAGAAAGAAAGAAAGAAAGAAAGAAAGAAAGAAAGGAAGACAGAAAGAAAGAAAGACAGGAAGAAAGAAAGGAAAAGAAGACAGACAGAAAGACAGACAGGAAGAAAGAAAGAAAGGAAAAGGAAGACAGACAGAAAGACAGACAGGAAGAAAGAAAGAAAGGAAAAGGAAGACAGACAGAAGAGACAGACAGGAAAAGAAAGAAAGAAAGAAAGAAAGAAAGAAAGAAAGAAAGAAAGAAAGAAAGAAAGAAAGAAAGAAAGAAAGAAAGAAAGAAAGAAGAAGAAAGAAAGAAAAGAAAGAAAGAAAGAAAGAAAGAAAGAAAAGAAAGAAAGAAAGAAAGAAAGAAAGAAGGGAGAAGGAAGGAAGGAAGGGAGAGAGAGAGAGAGAGAGAGAGAGAGAGAGAGAGAGAGAGAGAGAGAGGGAAGAGGCAGAAACAGATAGAGGCAGAGATCCTAAAATGGGATTCCTAGGTCTTCTTCAGAGTAGTCCTAAACCTAGGATGAGAGAGAGAGAGGGCGGGGGGAGAAAATGTGTAGAACCAAATTCTGAGTACCAATTGTCCAAGATTTGGGCTGTTTTATCTGAGAGTAGAGTGGTTCCCTGGACAGTACCAGATAATAAATAATAAAGGAAAGGAGTATAGAGAACTATGAGTAATGGATGGGAGCTACAGAGAGGAATATGTAGGCATGATGAAAAGGAAAACTTCTAAGAATTCATATAATTATAGATTTAATGCTGGAAGAGCCTCTAAAAACCATCTACTTTGATCTACATCTACTCTAGATTCCTTTTCTGACTTTCTGGATGTTCTCTACCACATCCCAGGAGCCTCTTCACACTAGAAATTCAGTCCAGCTCTCAGTTTCTCACACTGGCAGTACCCTGTCTCTGCAGCCCATTCCTCTGATTGGCTGGTCCCTCCAGAACCTCTATTTAAGAATAGGGCTCAGACCAATCATCTCCACATTCTATTTGGAACATCCTGGATTTTCTCTATCATTTACTCCCCTAAATGTGTACTCTCTTCCCCTATACACACTTTTCAATATCCTTTTATGTGTTATCTTCTCCCATTAGAACATAAGTTTCTTAGGGGCAGGGACTGTCTTTTCTTTGTCCTTTATATAAATTTCCAGCACTTAACCCAGTTCCTGGCATGTAGCAAATGCTTAATAAATGCTTGTTTTCACAAGCTGACTTTTTAGATGGGGAAGTGATGACATGTCCTCCAGATTCAACCTGACATCTCCAACTCTATGCTTCATTGAGAGTCCAATCCTCCCATTACCAGGAAAAGTTGTCCAGTAACAGATACCTTGCATAACGAGGAGAATGGCTAATTTACAGATTCATGTTGTTCCCAAGGAGGATCCCAAAGAGAAATCCATAGGTCTTTCTCAAAGTAGTCCTAAACCCAGCTCTAGACTGATCTTTAAGAGTCAAAGTGTGAGGCTAGGTCATGGGATCATATAGTTAGTGTTGGACAGGACTTTAGAAATCACCTAGTCCCACAGCCATAATGAATAGACAGAGAAACTAAAACCCAGAATGGTGAAGGCATTAGCCAACAGTCAGGATTTGAACTCAGGACCCTTTTACTCCAAATTCAGCCTTCTGTCCCTCAAATCAGATAGCCATGAATTTCATGTGTATGTTAAGTGTGTGTGTGTGAGAGAGAGGATATTCTGTAACCTCCCTTGAATATTTTCTATCTACTCTAAAATGTCCAATTAAAAAATCCTAATGTCTCCTTGTCCAACCAAATGGTTTTATAATGAAATAACAATGCCAAAGTCTACTTACTAATCAAGAGGATTCCAGAATGGGGTAGAGGATCTGGCAGTACAGCACAGCCACCTCAATGATGTTCATGTCATCTTCCCCACCACCTTCTTTTAGTCATCCAGAGAACATGATTGGGACAAAACAAAAACATTTAGTAAAAATGTATAATAAGGAAAATAGCAACATGATATCTCCCCACCTCTAGAAACCTGGAGCCCACTACTCCACAAATAGAATCATCAGGAAGATGGACACAAATTGGTAGCAAAAGAGAAGGGAGACGTGTATGGTTGTTTGTTTGTTTGTTTGTCCAGGGTGAGGGTGGTTTAGAGATAGCTAGGTAATATGGTGGATAGAGATGGAACCAAGAAAGTTGTTGTCATTCATTTGTTTCTGTCATGGCTAAGTCTTCATGATCCCATTTGGAGTTTTCTTGGCAAAGATACTAGAGTGCCATTTCTTTTTCCAGCTCATGTTACAGGAGAGGAAACTGAAATAAAAAAGTTTGAGTGACTTGCCCAAAGTCACACAGCTAGTAAGTATTCGTGGTCAAATTTGAACTCAGCTCTTCCTGACACCAGACTGGACACTTTTTCCACAGCTGTAAGAAATGCCTGGGCTCAAATCTGAGTTTCAAACTCCCTCTTAAGGCAGGCTCTGGTAGCTTCTCCTCCTGGGAGCTCACCCTGTTAGTGCTGAACTTAATGTGGACACCTGATTGGCTTTTAGCCCTACTGCACCTGAGAACCCTCAAACTCAAGCAGTTTACCAACCTCAGCCCCCTGCAGTCTTCGGGATTGTAGGCATGTGCCACCATGCCCAGCTTATTTTTTGTTTCCTTAACTCCTTCAGAGAGTCAGTGCTTACCTTCGCCACTGTACTTGTCTCCCAGGAAGGATGCCTTCCTTCTTCCAGGCTTTTTCCTTGGGCAGCAGCCTGTGTATTCCTTTCATGGTCTTGCCTAGAAGAGGTTTTTCATCTCCAGCCAATCCTGCTTTAGTCCAGTTACTGAGCTCTTTAGAACACAGAGCAGGGTCTCTCCGAGTTAAATAGCTAGTGCCCCTAGCATTTGCTAGTTTAGGAACTCCCCTTACTGGCACAGAGATTTGGGCTTCTCATTCCCCCAGCCTCCTTATTTGTCTCTGGAGACCAATCAGCTCCTCACTTGAGGCTTCACTCTCAACAACAACAACAAAAAACTAGGGTTCAGGGTCCCCCTTTTTCCCATTCCCAAACCCCCTTCCACTTTCCCATGAAGATATGTTTGTATATGTGGAGTGTGGAGGTACAAAGACAAAGCTAAGCCCAGGGGGCAAGGTTGTTATCTCCTCCCTGCCTAGCCACATTCCTGACTTTATTATATACATGTAACCAGCAAAACCTGAAAAGACTCTGAGCCTCCCTTATGCTGTTTACTAAGAACATGGGATCCAGGCCAGTTGACCATTTACTGGGTGCTGGTGGGGGGGGGTGTCTGCCAGCCCTAGGCTTCCTACCTTTTCTCACTGGATTTAGCCAGTCTACTTGCCTGATAGATATGGCGGGCAAATGCAAACCCAAGAGTCAACTCTTGGTTGAGGAAATTGATGACTTTGTAAGTAATTGCACCGAGTTCTGGGTCTGTCGGGAACAGGCACTATGGCCCTTGCTAGGCTACCTTTACGATATTTCCTCTTCTCTCCCCTCACACAGCCAATACCCCAGGCCAGGTCTTCATCACCTCTCCCTGGACTCTTGCTCATACCTCAAGTCTTCAAGACTCCAGTCTGTCCCCTGCAAAGCCACTGAAGTGATTTTCCTGAAGCAAGTTCTAAGCATTCCATTCCCCTAATCAGTAAACTCCACCAGCTCCCTATTACCTCTTGGATCAGGTCTATAAAGTACTTTGTTTGACATTTCAATCTCTTCACATCCTGGCTCCAATCCACCTTTCCAGAATTACTGCACGCAACGACTCCTTTTCCTATGGTCCAGCCAAATCAGCCTCCTTACTGTCCTTCGCACGTGATAGCCCAATTCCTGTCTCCATGCCTTTGTCTCAGTTGCTCCCATGCCTACAAAGGGAGCACTCCCTCCTCACCTGTCCAAGATCAGCTCAGATGTCATCTCCTGTGTGATGGCTTTCCTAATCCCTCTAGGGATCTACATTATTATTCACATTTTCTCCATCACTCTCTTGTCTAGACAATGAATGAAACAATAAATCAGATGGAGATTTGTAGTGTTTGACCATTTCCAAGGTTTACACACTCATGCTGAAAATTTAACAACTGGCTCTCACTAGTAGCTCAAGTGCCAAAACTCCATCTCTCAACTCTGCATTTTCCTGGCTGTCTTCCATGCCTGGAGTACTTCTTGTCTCCACCTCCTGGCTTCCGAGGCTTCCTTCAATTTGCCTTCTACAAGAAGTTCTCCTTGGTCTTAGTGCCTTCCCTCTGGGACTCCCCCCATTTTAGCCTTACTAACCCCTCTTTGTACAAGGCTATTTGCATGTTACCCCCTTCATTAGACTTTGAGCTCTGGGAGAGAAGAAACTTTTTGTTTGTTTGTTTGTTTGTCTTCCTTTATATCATTAGCATTTAGGACAATGACTGGCCCATAGTAAATGCTGGTTGGTTGGTTTGGGGGGAAGAAGAATGATTTCTCTTTTAGACATGGTGAGTTTGAGGTGTCTACAGGACAATCATTTTGAGATATCCAATAGGTAGTTGGTGATGTACGACTAGATCTCAGGAGAGACACTGGGGATGGCTATAAAGATCTGGAAATCATCTGGATGGACATAATAATTAAACGCACCAGAGCTGATGAGGTCACCCAGGATAGAAAGAAGAAGAGAGGGGCCCAGGTGCAGGTCTTAGAACACTGGAGGATGATGGGACTTGAATCTCCAAACAAGCTCTGGCTCTTTACTCCAGTAGCAAGACTGAATTCTGTCCAACTCCACCAACTGGGCATTAGTGTGCCTGTCACCCCAAGCTCACTCCAGACCCTCCAACAATAATGATTTCCATTTTTTGGCATGAAATAAGCAGAACCCAAAAAAAATATCCACAGTAACTACAATAATGCAAACAAGATCAATCTAAAGAAGTCAAACTCTGAGTAACAGAAAAGCCAATAATGGTCCAACTAATGAACTCTACCTCCCTGCTCCAGAGGAGGGAGGGGTGGAATGGGATGACACTACTCCAACAGAATGGTCCTTGTATAACCTTGGACAAACCACTTAATCTTTGATCCTCAATTAAGTTATCTTAGGGACAATTGGGTGGCACAGTGGATAAGGTGCTGAACCTGAGTCAGGAAGACCGGAGTTCAAATCTGGTCCCAGGGACTTACTTAACTATGTGACTCATTTATCTTCTGTTTGCCTCAATTCCCTCATCTATAAAATGAGGATGATAACAACTATTTCCCAATCAAATGAGATAATAATTGCAAAACACTTAGCATAGTACCCGACTCATAGCAAGTAACAAAGAAATGTCAACTATTTTTTTTGTTTATAATCTTATCTTTTTTTCAAATGAGGCTAGATTATATTATCTCAAAGAGCCATTCTAGCTCTAATTCTATGATCTTGTGAGTTTTTCAGATAATTGAAACATACACCTTTAAGCCTCAAAATACTCCTTGCTTTTTCCCTGGCCATCCCCCACTCCTGGAGTGCTCTCCTTCCTCACCTCAGTCTCGTGACGTCCCTAGCTTTCGTCAAGATTTTGCTCAAATTCCATTTTCTGCAAGAGACTTTTCCTATATACCCTCTCCATCTTAGCACCATTCCTATCAGATTACCTCCATTTACAAAATATATAATTTGAATGTACACAGGTATTTACATGCAGCCTCTCCCTTTAGAATAGGAGTTACTTGAGGACAGAGATTCTGTTTTTTATTTTCTTTGAATTTCCAACAGTTAATGCAATAACTGGTACATAGTAAACACTTCATAAATGATGACCAATCAAATCTGGCCTCAGACACATCCCAGCTGTGTGACCCTGGGCAAATCACTTAACCCCCATTGCCTAGCCCTTACTGCTTTTCTGCCTTGGAACCAGTACAAAATATTGATTCTAAGATGGAAGGTGAGGGTTTAAAATAAATAAATGTTGATCAGTTTTTTAAGTTCATTATTTTGGGAGGCAACTAGGTAGCTCAGTGGCATTGGGAGCCAGGCTTAGAGATGGGGGGGTCCTAGATTCAAATCTGATCTCTGACACTTCCTAATTGTATGACCCTAGACAAGTCACAACCCCTATTGCCTAGCCTTGGCACTCTTCTGCCTTGGAACCAATATATGGAATTGATTCTAAGACAGAAGGTAAGGGCTTTAAAAAGTTCATTATTTCCTTGCCCCCTTAAACAGGATATATTGACTGTAATATAACTTTTTGCTTGAAGACTCAAAGGTGTCACTATGACCTCCATTATCATTCTACTCTTAAAGGCTGTTAAGGAATGTAAGACTGAGACTTTGCACAAGCTGATCCCAAACTTGAATTCTTATATGTGCTTTTTATAAAATTTTTCTGTCTCTTCTCTCCTCTTCAATCCATTGATTAATACCCGCCATTTCTTTTGACTCTTTGTGTCAGTCTCTACTGATCTCTCTTCCCTATCCACCGCCTTTTTACCTCAATGTGTGTCATGTTTATGATCTGAAAAACCAAACACCCTTGTTTTAATATGTATAGAATAAGATTAAAGCGATTCTGAAGGAGGAACTGAGGGGCTCTCTTAAAGGAAAGCACCTGCCCCTGGATGCATGCATTATATGACTGAACATGACGTTGTTGGAAAAGCATTGGCTTGGAGACTTTGTGTCTAATCTTGGTCGTGCTAGTCTCAGTTTCTTCATCTGTAAATGAGGGATGGGGAGCTATCAGTGGTTCTCAAACTAGATACAAGAGACCTGTGCTTAGGGGAAGAGTCCCAGGAGTCAGCATCATCTGTGTGGCTCTGACCCCAGGAGCAAAATAGGATTTCAGTTCTAGCTTCCATTGTGGTCTAAAGACTACAGCAGAATAGCAGAGCAAGAATCTCAGGCCAAAGGGGAGCTTAGAATTCTGTCATTCTGAACCAGCAGTACTTTTTGGCTGACTGATAATGGCTGAGTCCTCCAGCAGTCTACTGAAACTCCTAATGAGGCAAGTTCACAGGTGTGTTACTTAGATTCAAACCTATGTTAAAAACTTGCAGAGCAAACATTGGACTACTTTAAAAAAGAGAGAGAGAGAGAGAGAGAGAGAGAGAGAGAGAGAGAGAGAGAGAGAGAGAGAGAGAGAGAGAGAGAGAGAGAGAGAGAGAGAGAGAGAGCTCAGATATCCAAGTCCAAGAAAATTACCCAGAGTACTTAGAACCAGAGTACAAATAGAAAGAATCCACCAATTATCCCCTAAAAGGAAAAAAAGAAAACACTCAAGACTGTAGCCAAAATTCAGAACTTCCAGGTCAAATAAAAAATACTACAAGTAGCCAAAAAGAATTCAAGTGCCTAGGATCCATAATCAGGATCACTCAAGATTTAGAAGTCACTTTTATAATAAGCAGATAATTAAAAAATAGGCTCACAACCAAGAATAACTTATATAGTAAAACTGAATCTGATCCAAATTGGGAGTGTGTGGAGAAAATGGACTCCTAATGAAAGAGGAGACTTTTCTACATTCCTGAGCATCATAAAAACTGAAATGCAATCGCTTTAGTAAAGAGAAACATAAAAAGGTCAACGTGTATAAACAATGGTAATAGATTTTCACCAGGTAGGTGGGTGGGAAAGAAAATCAATTATTTTCATTAAAAAATGAAATTTAATTTTTAAAAATTTGTTTTAAGATATATGTGTATGTATATTATTTTTGCCTTTCTTGGAATCATGATCTTTCAGCACAGATCCTAATACATAGTAAATACCTAATAAATTGTTATTAACCAACTGACTGACTCTTCTGGACCTGCTCAATTTGTCAACATCCTTCCTAAAATAAGATCTCCAGAACCGTGGCTGCTCAATAAGGGTAAGCCATAAAACGTCTAGCATCTTTCTCATTCTAAATATTATGCTGCAAATGCTACCAACCACCAGAGAAGGAACTGTTGGAGTCAGAATACAGATGAAAGCATCTGATTTTTCAGTTGTTTATTTGTATTTTGGGGGGTTGGCTTTATCAGATTACTCGATTACAAATATGAACAATATGGAAATATAGTTTGCATGATAATACAAGTATAACCCAGATCAAATCACTTGGCAGCACTGGGAGGGGGAAAGGAAAGGTGAGAGAGAGATAAGTTTGATCACATAACTTGGGAAAACTTGTGTGGAAATTTATTATTAAAGGTAATTGATAAAAATATACATAAAATATAAAAATATAAATATTATGATTCAATTAATGCAGCCTAAGATCCTATTAACTTTTTTACTCCCTGGCCATCTTCTTACCATTTGCCTTGCTGCTCAGACCAGGAACCATGCCCCAGAGGACTTAATACTTTTAACACAAGAAACTCCTATTCTGGGGCCCCAAATCCTGATGGGCTTTTGCCTCAGTTTTTGACATTTGGGTATGACCCTACCCAAGTTTAACTTAGCTCCCCCACTATCCTCCTAATAGCCACCATGCTGTGTAGACACACTTTCTGCCCCTCTGTTTCACTTCCCAGTTCTGGAATCATGATCAAATTCACTCTACCATTGCTTCTGGAAAGGAACACATCAGTGTTCCTAAAGCTCCCTCTTTGGCCAACACTCCCTTATATATGTGTCTCCCCCATTAGAATGTAAGGCTCACTTTTGTATTTTGTATTCCCAGAATGCATCCTAAGACCTGACCTACTATAGAAACATAACAAATGGTTTTTAGTCCTTGAGTTCATTCGATAACATTTATTCAGTGCCTACTACTCTGTGCCAGGCACTTTGCTAAGCACAAGAGATGCAAAAAGAAGTAAAAGATAGTCCTTACACTGGAGGAGCTTACAATCTAATGGGGGAAGCAACATGCAAACAAATATATAAACAAAGCAAGACATATGCAGGATGAATAGGAAATCATTTCAATGATTGAATTAATCATTAAAATTAAGGATTAATTAATTAAATTAAGGATTCTATTAATTACTAAGGATCTTAATTAATTAAATTAAGGAAGACTTCCTGTAGAAGGTGGGATTTTAGTAGGCACTTAAAGGAAGTCAAGGAGGTCAGTAGTTGGAGCAGAGGACAGAGAACATACCAGGCATGAGGGTCAGTCAGAGAAAATGCTCAAAGTCAAGAGACAGAAGGTCTTGTTCATTTAGTCCTCTGGTCACTGCCCTTCTCCCAATCAGCTGTGTTCACATCGGTATCATCCTTGAACCTTCAGCCTCATTTTTTGTTGTCAAATTGTTAACATATTAAGCCTGTAGTCCACAGAGCATCCCAAGGCTTTTTCTAGGAATTGTTTCTAATCACACCTCCCTTCACCCACTTCCTAGATTTGTGAAGTTGATTATTTTAGATATAAGTATAGAATTTAACATTTTTCCTCAGTAAATTTCATCTTATTAGATTCAGCCCATCCTTCTTGCCTACTGTATCCTCCAAATGTGTTCATTAGTCCTTCCAGCTCGCTGCCCTCTGCAAATCTGATTAGCATGCCTTCAGCCATGTCATTGACAAAAATGTTAAACTGGCTTTGAGAAAAGCAAGATGCGATTAGACAATGATTGGATTCTTGTACTATGGCATTACTGTTAACATTAAAAGTACATGAAATTAAATAGTCTCTCTATTAAATTAGAAATAGAGTATGGTTGAGTTGAAGATGGTGGCCAGACTAGAGTTGGCATGCTATTTGTCATTTGTTTCAGACTCACGGGACTGAAAAGAAATCTAAGATATAAATCAGTCCATTCCCCACTCTTCGGAGAACAGCCATACCTCGGGTATCACAGACCAAATGGTGTCTGGGCTGTTTTTGAAAGAATACAGGGAGAAATGACCAGAATCCATCACCATGTGGCTATCGATTGGGGAAATGGCCTCTGTTCTGAGATGTTTTCATCAGTTCCTTAGGTAGCTCAGATGTGATTTTGTTCAGTAAGGTTTTTGCTACAATTATTCCCCCTCTTAACTGTTTCTCTTCTCATTTTAACTGTGATGGTTTTATTAGTGTAAAAACATTCATTTTGAATAATATAGAAATGTTATCAAGTGATAATATACATATAACCTATTGGAATTGCTTGTCAGCTCCAGGAGGGGGGAGGAAAGAGGGGAGAGAGAGAACATGAATCATGTCACCATGGAAAAAATAGTTTAAAATAAATTAATTAATTTTTTTAAAAAATATTCATTTTGAATAATATGGAAATGGGTATTGAGTGATAATACATGTATAACCCAATGGAATTGCTTGTCAGCTCCAGGAGGGGAGAAGGAAGAGGGGAGGGAGAAAACATGAATCATGTCACCATGGAAAAATAGTTTTAAATTAATTAATTAATTTTAAAAAAACGTTCATTTTATACAATCAAAAGAGATCATTTTCTCTTCAGAAATCCTCTCTGTTCCTTGCTTGGCCATGAACTCTTCCCCTCTCCCTAGTGGTGCTTTTCTAATTTCTTTAGGATGAAATCATACATCTATAAGTCATGTATCCATTTCAACCCCCTTATTTAACAAATGAGGAAACAGATTTAAAGTGAGTAAATGGCTTGCCCATGGTCACACACCTATTAAATGTCAAAACTGGGATCTGAACTGAGATCTCCCTGGCTCCAAATCCACACACTATCGATTACACCACACTCCCTCTCCAATCTGACATGATTTCGAGCCTTTGAGGCCATGTAGAACAAATCTAGACTCTCTTCTAGATGAAGCCTTTCCAGTACGCTTCTCCAGGGCTCAGGGTCTCCATCTGTAAAATGGAGGGGTTGGTCCCTATTCTCTCAGGTACTTGGGTCATTTTCAGCTCTAAAATTCTATGATTCTTAGTAAGATTAGGGCATACAATTGGCTGGGGGGGGCATTCCCTCTATTCTATTATGATTTGACTAATCAGTCTTTTCTGCAAGATTGCCATTTGAAAGTTAACAGAAAAGAGTCGTAGTGCATTGCTTATATTTGTAAAAAGCAACAACAAGGGCAAACTAGAAGGTTGAGAACCAGGCTCAGAAATGGAAGATCCTGGATTCAAATCTAGCCTCAGGCTCTTCCTAGCTGTGTGACCCTGGGCAAGTCACTTAACCCCCATTGCCTAGTCCTTATCCCTCTTTTGCCTTGGAACCAATATACAGTATTGATTCTGTAACAGACAATAAGGGGTCTGGGGACTTTTTAAAAATGACAATAATTAGAGCTCTCTTGATCATTATACAGGACTATATCTTTCAACATAGGATCTGAACTTACAATTTGTGACATCACTTGGGGAATTTCTAAAGTCAAGAAGACAGGGACAATCTAACCTTACTCTATTTTCTCTACACATAACAAGTTTAATTGATCTAGAATGTAGACTGTCACATTTTTATTTTCTTGCATTTAAGTTTTATTGATGCCTTTTTTTATATCCCCATCATTATTGGATATATCTTTCCTCAACCCTCAACAATGTACTAGTAAATATTTAACAACCAGCTCTCTGAAACTATATGACCAACTTTTACACTTAATCTTTATTAACATTTTTCCATCCATATCTGAAAACTAGAAAATCAGTAAAACAATGAATCAAGCCCTGATTTGTAGTTTGCCAGTTTCCAACATGTAAATGTTCACACTGAATATTAACAACTGTGATTTAACAATCTCACAAACTGGTTCAATCCTCCCCCATCCACCTAATGGAGTCTTCTTTTTTAACAAGCATTAGGTGCAGAGTTGTCCTCTTAACTCTGAATTGTTTTCCCCTGAGCCAAAGGAAATGATTCATAGAGAGAAAGAAAGATCAGCAGAGCAATTTCTGATGAATATAAAGGGGAAAGCATGGGTCTCCCCAGGAGAGGAAGGAACCACATACCAGCTGGGGTCAGTAGAGAAGTAGTCTGTCTTCCTCTGTCTGGTCTCCTTAAGGAGGGATAAAAGACCTTGAACCTGGACTTCTAGGTAAAGATGAGGGTTCACCTCACTCAAGAACTAGAGGGGCAGCAAAGAACTGAGCCACAATGTGGAGGAGTCTATCTGAATTTGATCCTTTTGCTCTTATAAGCTATTTAAGTGGTTTGGGTCAACTAGGAAAGGGGTTATCTTTGTTACTAAGGGAAGCCCTTAGGATATGAACATAAATCTGTGACTTAAGACTGCAGACAGACTCTAGAGTTCAACAGAGATGAGAGGGGGAGGGAGAGGGAGAAGGGGAGGGAGAGGGATGGGTAGACAGATAGAGAGATGGATGGATGGATGGATGGATGGATGGATGGATGGATGGATGGATGGATGGATAGAGAGAGAGATAGATGGATAGATGGACAGACAGATAGACAGATGATAGATGGATAGACAGATGATAGACAGATGGACAGTCAGAGAGAGTGATGATAGAGAAATAGATATGATAGAGAGATGATAGATAGATGGAGATACATGTACATAGTTGTTTTCACGTTGCCTCTCCCATTAGACTGGGAGTTCCTTGAAGGCAGGAACTAGTTTTGCCTTTCTTTATGTGCTGAGTGCTTAGCATAGTGCTTGTTAGATAATAAAAAATAAATTCATATATTTTGTTAACTTGTTGGCTTAAGTGCAGACAAGTACTTACATGTAGGCTTATGAACAAGTGTGTTATGATCATATTATATGTATATTGTGCCTGTTTTACACATGGCCACATGTGCACTTGTGTGTGCATGCCCCTGCAATACATATATGCACACTTGTATTCTCTGGTTATATGCACACATGCACATATATAAACATTCACTCCCCAACTCAAAAAGCTTCAGTAGCTCCCTTTCACTTCTAGGATAAAATACAAATTCCCTGGTTTAGTTCTTTTTTTAAACCCCTTACCTTCCTTCTTAGAATCAGTACAATATATTGGTTCCAAGGCAGGAGAGTGGTAAGGGTTGGGCATTGGGGGTTAAATGATTTGCCCAGGGTCACACAGCTAGGAAGTGTCCGAAACCATATTTGAACCCAGGACTTCCAGACAAACTGGATTATTTATTCTTCCTTATCCTTCCATCTTTTTCCTCTATATATTTGCAAACCATCTCCCAAACCTAAAATGCTCTCCCTCCTCACTTTTATATCTTACAATGCCTAGCTTCATTCAAAGCTTAATACAGCTACCACCTCCTTCAAGAGCACTCTCTGCTCCCCAAAATTATGCACCCCTCCCCCTAAAATTACTTTGTTTTAGGTATATATGTATATATACATATAGTTTATATATTTAGGGGTATAGATTTCTTTTTTATTTTTTTATTTTATATGGTCATTTTCAAACCTTATTCATTGGAAACAAAGGTCGTTTTCTTTTCCTCCCCCCCCACAACCCTTCCCCCCTCCCACCACCCTTCCGCTAGCTGACGCGCAATTCCACTGAGTATCACATGTGTTCTTGATTCAAACTAGGGGTATATATTTCATATGTTTGCCTATCAGTACATGCTATTCCCCCACAACAGACTGTATGCTGCTTGAGGGCAGGGTCTGTTTTCATTCTTGTCTTTGTATCCCCATAACCTAGAACATAGTAAGCGCTCAATGACTTCTTGATAATTTAAATAAAAATCAATATACATCCATACATGCACATGTCCACATGTGGATGTCCGTGTGCTCAAACCAACACATGATTTAACAAGAAAAATCCTGTCTTCTCCTGAACAGGTTGTGGTTCCCAACCCTGACTGTGACTATTTCTAGACTAGTTCTTAGATTCGTGAAGTGCTATAATATATAAATAGGGGAGTGCTTGGTCTCCATTTTCTGTCTCTCATCAAATCCAAGCAATTCAATTTCATCACAAAACATCTGGGACTAATTTTTCTAAAACAGTTCAGCTGAACTATTTTTGATATCATATGGGTTTGTTAAGAAGGATTTCACTGAAGCTGGTGCATTTTTTGATCAAAGAAGACTGAGGTGGGCACATTTCACAGTAAAGTAAATTCTTAACCAACTATTCTTGGTCCTCTTCCTTCTCCGGGAATTCTCAGATTCTCAGATCTGTAGAATAATAGATTTAGAGTTAGAAAGAACATTTGAGTCTACTGACTCTAACCCACTCATTTCACTATTGAGGAAACACTGAAATAGAAGCCTGGGATCCAGCTAGTAAATGTCTGAGACTAGATTTGAACACAGGTCTCTCTGATTTCAAATTCAGTAACTTATCTAGTAATTTTTTTTCATGACTTCCATCTTTAATCTCTCTGTAACTAACTCCCAAATCAATACATACAGAATGTTCCAAAAGCTTCAGTTTCATTTTAAGCCACTTCCTTCCCTAAGTCCCAATCCTGTATCCTCTTCAGTTTTCTGGACATTTCTCAAGTTGGATGGCCCACCTGCATCTCAAACTCACCAGGTCCCAAGCTGAGCTCATCCTCTTGCCCAATTAAATATGCCTCTTCTCCAAGCTTCCCTGTTTGTCTGATATCTAATTCAGAATAAGGAAGGCAAAAAAAAAAATCACAGGGCTTGAGTTGTCCTTAACATTGTTTCCTGGGAGCCCTTTCTGTCTCCCGAGAACTCAGGCTCAGCTGCATTTTTTTCCCATCCAGGACTGCCCAGCTGATACCTTCCCCCTGAGCAGAGAGGGCTCCCAGAATGCACCAAGGAGGCCAACTGGTTCTGATTCTGGTTGTTTTGTCTATCTCTGGAAGCCACATATTCTCTGAGCCAGCAGGTTTCAGAAGAAATGGAAAAAACCACCACCTGGAGCTGCTGCTTCCAACCTGTTGGAGGGCTGATCTATGTGTGACATGCGTTAAGAGCATGTGGAAGGTCGAAAGCCATATGTTAGCTCCATAGGGGAGCTGTAGATTGGAAAAACAAATGTGCACACCTCTTCCTGCACCACTACTGGATTCCTATGGCCAATTGAGAGGACGTCCTCTGCTTGTTTCAAACACTGATTCAGGAGGGCAGTGTGTAAGTGGGGGGCTGCCACTACATGCCCCTACTTGTGTAGGCTTTTTTTTTTTAACTGAAGAGGTTTAGTTGAAAAATGAGAAATTATCCTTTTAGAAACCTAGGCACATGGAGTCCTGGCTTATTGTATGAGCATCTTTTCTGGAGCAAAAATGAAAGTGGGACTAGCTCACACAGCTGCCATGGATCCTCTCACAAGAAGTGGAGCTACTGATGAAGATGACATTGTTCCTAAGAAATGACAATCACCTTCCTCTCCATCCCTCATAGATAATAATGGCTAACCATGACACAACACTTTGCAAGTTTCCCATACATTAGCTCTTCTCATCCATACAGCAACTTTATGATGTGGAAGCTATTATGATCCCCATTTTACATAAGAAGAAACTGATCCTGAAGGAGATGAAGCAATTAGACTAGGGTAGCCCAATGAGTGTCTGAGGTGGGATTTGAACCCTGATCTTCCTTGACTCTGGACATGTTCCACTATCAACTATGCCTCATTCAATAAAACATAAGCCTTTTGAGAGATGGACTATTTCTTTTCTTGT
This sequence comes from Monodelphis domestica, assembly GCF_027887165.1. Classification (NCBI taxonomy): domain Eukaryota; kingdom Metazoa; phylum Chordata; class Mammalia; order Didelphimorphia; family Didelphidae; genus Monodelphis; species Monodelphis domestica. The sequence goes on along the minus strand of NC_077233.1, from coordinate 29,257,113 downwards.
CTTTGTATCACCAGGGACTTGTGCATCATAGGAGGTGAAATAAATTGTAGACTTTTCCCTGAAAAGGGATTGCTGAGTCACCTACAAAAAAAATGGTCTTAATAGGCTAGGTGAGATGAAAGTAAGGAGACAAAGCCAAGAGATGCTAGTATAAAGAAAGGGGAAATGGCGATGGAAGGTTTGATTATATTTTGGCAAATTATGCTATAAGTGAAATTATATGCAGGGCAACCAACTAGTTTGGAACTGACAAGAAAGCTAAATAAAGGCCAATAATTTTGTTGCTGGAAGATATTCATGGTTTGTTGTTCTCCTTTGTTTTTAAGAAGGACCAAAATGGCATCACTAATTCAGGGTCAACAGACAGTGTCCGACTGACTGGTCAGACCAACACGAGCTTGGAAGGCTCTACCACAGATTGGGCACAAAGAGTTTATATGGACATCTGGACTTTTGAGATAGAGATGTCTCTAAATTTGCACAACTTCTGTTTCTTTTGAGCTACTGAAATGCTGTTTTGCTCATAGAACACAGTGCTTCCTTCCATGAAGGAGCATCCTTTGCCAATGTCGCCCATGCCTCAAGATCAATACCAAAGTTCTTCAGAGAGAACCTGAGAGTGTCCTTATACCTCTTCTAACCTCCATGTGAGCCCTTGCTTTCTCTGAGCTTTCCATAAAATAGTCTTAATAAAGGTACAAATGAAAGGATTTCAGGTACAGATCAATAGTCAAGTCTTAGGATTTCACCTATATCTTTCATTCTTAAATTGTCTGCCAGCTGGAAGCATGATGGGGCTCTCCATAGACCCTTTGTTATTCTTTTGATTGAAGTTCTCAAACTGATTCAAGAGGATACAAGAAATTAGTAGCTTGACAAAAGGTAAAAGGAATGTCTAATTTTAAATCAGATAGTTGGCTGGGATTAGGAACTTCAGAGGATTTATAGCATTCTAACGTCAAAAGAGTATATTTAATCCCAGCTGGGATTAAGGACTTCTTCTGGCTTTTAATGAGTCCTTTGCTGGCTGCTGGTTCTTGAGCTATGTTCAAGGGAGAAGCTTAGCACCTGTAGTATCCCAGCAGATGACAGCAAAAAGTAGCAATCCCTGGAAGGGTTAAAGAACTGACTATCAATAGATGGTGCCACATAGTAGCTCATCAAATATCACAGTGATGTGATGTGTAGAAGAGACAATATGATGTACAAAAGAGAGCAGAGGCTTAGTGCCCCCAGAAACGTGACTCCAAAAAATGGAATATCAGCCCTATGAACACTGAAGGTATCCTTTGCATCTTCTATGTGTGTGGAATTTGTTCTTATGGGGAAATTCTTATAACTAAATTTTCAATGTTATCTTATTAAGTTTCTGTTTCATGAAACCAATCATTAATCTTTGGTTTTCTTAGTAAAAATAAAAGCATAAGTGGAGTCCCCAGAGTTATGGCTTTGAATGGACGCTGTTTCATAGAATGCCTTAAAAGCTGGGGTAGTTTTCTAAAAGTCTATTTTGAGGGGGAGGGGAAGAAGCAGGAATCTACATGTATTTAAATATTCTCATTTTCATCACTCACATAAAATGAAAGCACTGCACTTATCTAGTGAGCAAATGATCCAATGTTTTTTTTTTTTGTTTCCCTGGATTTTCCTTTTTAAGAATACACAAATCCAAATGATCAACTTGGAGAAAATGTAAATTTATGTTTATTACTTTGCATGTGTCAGTTTCTGAGAAAGAAAAACATCCTATTAGTTTATAGCTAGACCAGTGCAGAAGGGTCTGCTTTTGAAAGTAGTGGGTTCCTCTTCACTGGAGACATTGTAGAGGGAATTTCTATTTGGGTCTGGGTTCAAGTTGATGCCTTTTGAATACCCTTCAAACTTTGAGAAACTTGGAAATTCTGGCCTCAAGTTCTGAAGTGAATTAGCTGTGTCACCATTGATAAATAACTTAATCTCTCTATTTCTCAGTTTTCTCCTCTGTAAACTGATTTAGTAAAAAAAAAATCTGTGGATTTGTCATCAGAATATCTCAATTGGTATTTTAATTCTATTCCTTTCTTCCTTGTGACCTTATGAAATTTAATTGACCACTATGGATCTCATTTTCTATATCCTACATTGGCAAATAGAAGCAAATTGTAAAGGAACTAGAATAGAAGGTCTTAGCTTTTTTCTCTTATGGATCCCATTTGACACTCCAGTAGACAGCCTATGGACTCCATCTCAATATAGTATTTTTAAATGTACAAAAGAAAATATTACATGATTACAAGAGAAACTAACTATATTGAAATATAGTTATCAAAAATATTTTTTAAACAAAACTAGTTTATACACTCTAGGATAAGAACCATAGAACAAGATGACCTTTGAGGATACTTTGAACTTGAAATCCTGTGATCCAATGAATGACTTTTTCAGTGTTACATAGCTAAATGATAGTGGAGCAAAGATGCTAATGGCTTCATTGGCTCTGTGCACTCATTAATATTAATAAATAATCCTTCTAAAAAAGTTGGACATAGCCCATTCAAGCCTTTTGATCCTGTGTATCTCCTTTTCCCCTCTACTGGTTCTTGCTATTCTATTCATAAATATTCCCTGATCTTCCTTCTTGAGATTTTGCAAATAAATTCATATTCTTAAATAGTGTTGACTTTGGCTACCACATCCTCTTGGCAAGGAAATCAAATATATTCCAAAGCAGTTTCTAGGTTCTTTTGACCTCCTCATTGATTTATAGCGATTCGACTTCCATTGGAAATAGTGATAGTCTATGTCAATATCCATTCCTTTATACATTTCCAAATGTTTGGTACCTAAAGTTTGCTTAAGGGAGTTTGAAACTATTTTAGTTATACAATATATCTTGGCTCATTTTTGTTCTCTTGTTTTACTCTTTGCTCTAACAAGTAATGTTCTGATTATACAAGGACAGCTAATTCATAAATGGCAGACACTCAGAATGAGCCATTTATCTGAAAAGACATAATCAATTCTATTTTTGTGTGGTTATTCTGAACTCACCATATCTAGCACCTCCTACCTCTCTTTTAGAATAAAATATTAATGCCACAGAGGTCTGAGGTCTCTATATAATCTGCAATGTGAGGGTCTTCTTTATTTATTGACCTCAATCCACATTTTTTATTATTTTTATTGTCCTCACCCATGAAAATGTTTGTATTAAAGTCACACAAATATTAAAATATTTAAATAATATTAAATTATTTGGCAAGGAAATAGGAGTGCTTTATCTAAAATGACTAAGATATGAAAACAAAAGTCATCAATAAAACTTTTTTAAGAGTGGTAAGGACTATCAAAACAATCTAAAAAATTTAAATAAATAAATTTTGAATTAATATGTAGTGTTGGCAAAATTTTCACTCAAAAATTTCTTTTCAATCTCTTTTTTTCTTTTCAGTCTCTTTTCAATCTCTGCAACAAATTACCAAATATCCCATGAAATTGCTGCATGATAAAAGCAAGAAGGACAAATTTCTTAATAATTATAGTTGTGTCAGGATGGGAAGGGCTAGACCAGGAAGTAGTGAGTCCCCTTTATCAGAAGAATTCTTCTCATAAATATAAAAAAACATGAGTCCTAGATGTCCTACTTCTAAATATTACTTGCTGATGTGTTCTGGAGTAGTATCTCCATGGTGACATAGGTTATGTGTATATTGTGTCATTTGAGCCTAATGAAAATCCTATAAAGTAGATGCTGTAGGTTATTATTGTCTCTATTTTACAGATGAGGAGAATGAGATTCAGCAAGGTTAAATGGATGACTTATCCATGATCACACTGCTAGTAAGGCAGAATTTGAACCCAGATTTTCCTAATTTGCTGCCAAGTCTAGTATTCTATCTATAATGCTCCCTCAGGAGTTATAGCAAATTCTTACATAGTATTTTAAGTCTTTAAAAGTTCCTGACAGGTATTATCCACATTATTCCCCCATTTTACAGATGACAAAGTCAACACAAAGAAAACTGCAAGGATCACATAGTCATTATGTGTCTAAGACAGGATTTGGACTTGGGTTTTCTTGCCTTGAGATCCAATATTCTAGCCACTATGCTACCTGATAGAAACCCTAATCATACCCCACGTTTTCCATCTAATATCCTGGAGGAAGGAAGGAATGACTAAATCTCTAATCCTATGAAGCAATCCCTTCTTTCATTCAAAAAGTTCACCTGAACTACTCTGATAAAATATCCCTAATTGCCATTATTTCCCCTTCTACGTCCTCCTCTCATCTACTTAACTAGTTGACCATAAATTACTTGAGTCCTCGTTCTCTGAGGAAATACCTGAAATTGGTGATTGAACAAAAATTTCTTGGAAATGTGAGTTGATTGAAAAAAAAAGTTGTCAAACAACTGTGAAAGAGAGAAGATCTCTGCTGAATGTAATCATCAGCTGCGATTTCAAAGGACTGCTGATGAAACAAGCTACCTACTTCTTGAAAGAGAAGTGATGAATCCAAAAGGAAGAATGAGACACGTTTTCAGGACATGGATAACGTGGGAATTCGTTTTGCTCCGTTAGAAACATTTGTTACATGGTGGGGGTTTTTTTAATGGGAAAAAGGATGGGAGGAAGACAAAATAAAAGCTTGTTCATTAAAAAAAAGAAGAAGAAAATGTGAATAGGATGAGATCATAATGAAGCTCTATTACTGTGATCTTCGTTTTCAATTTTCAAACCAAAGTGATACAAGATTCATCTGATGTAAATCTCCAACACAAATCGGAGCTTGGCTTACCATGATTCTAAAAGGAGGGTCATTTCTCTGCCCTTGAGCATATTGGAGGCTGGGGGGGGGGGCAGGGGTGGAGAGGAAGCTTTCCAGCTGCTCACAAGGGAAGGCAATTTTGATGTAAGCTGACATTTTTCAGATGCCATCTCGTGAATATTAGATTTTAAAACCGAGGATCTGGCAGCAGCCCCACAAACTTAATCTGTGTGCCAACCTCAGTGCCGAGATAAAAGGAAATCAATGAGCCAGCAGATGCTTGCTGCCACAAGAGGCCTTTTCTCCCCAGCTAACCAGGGTGGTGAGGGGTCATGTACTATGAGAATCCCTCCTTAGAGGACTGCCTCCTGTTAAGTGAATCAAGATAAAAGATGGCTTCTGCTTTTCAGTGGAAGGGTCAGTTTCCCCTTTTTTCTAACCCATTTTGAGCTTCATTCATTGAGAACAGCTTGTCTTCCCAGCCTTTTGTCCCCAGGAAGCAACATGCATTCAGTCTTCCCACTGAACAAATTCTCCCACACTCAGGGACGGAGCAGGGGTATCCTGGGGAAACTGTGCCTCCCCAGCCTCTTGAATTGCCTGGCTTCTATTATTTCCAGCTCTATTTTTGCTGTTGTTGGAGGAATGGGCGGAGGGAGGGGGGATGAGGTTGACAGTAAATAATTTATTCTTTAAAGCTTCAAATTGAGATTTTGCTGCCTTATGTGCGGAAAGAGGAGAGAATTGGAGGGGAAAGAAAAATGGTGGGGGTTTTTTCCTTTTTTTTTTGTTTTCAGGGAACATACTGGCCAGGAAGGTGGGAATGACCCTTTTATATTAATCTTTCAGTTTTGCCCTAGTCCCAGATCTTCACATCTCAGTTTCCTCATCTGTTAAAAAAGGGGGATCAACCAGATGACCCAAGTTTCCTTCAAATTCTAGATCTCTGGGCCTTTGATCTCAACAACTTGGCCGTGGGTGTCTGGATCTGAAAGAGATTGGTCACTTGGGCAGCTCAAGGAATGCCCATGTTTCTGAACTAATAAGAAGGCTTAAGAGGCTAAGAGAAACCCAAGTCAGTCGATTGAAGGCATTAAGGGAGTAATATGAAGTCTAAAATAAGATCAAAGTCATCATCCCATGAAGCTTTTCCTTAATCACTGCCTCCTTCCCCAGCTGCTAGTATCCCCCTCCAAATTATCTTGTATCTGTTTATAGTATACCTTTTTATGTAAATGTCTCATTCCAATCAACAGTAAATCCTACAAGAACAGACACTGTCTCCCTTTCTCCTTTGTGTCTCCAGAACCTAGAACAGCGCCTGGCACATAGTAGGCACTTTAAATTTTTCAACTTATTATTCAAAGTTATCCACACACAAAAGTCAGTCTGAGAATTGGAGGAAATTTGTGTTGAGAAGCAAACTTGCCCATGAGCATAAGAGATGTTGTAAGCTTGAGCCCCAATCGGCATTTAAGGGTGCTGAAGAGTCAGCCTACTCCAAAACATCTGGCCCCAAATGTCCCCAAAGCCAAACAAAATAAGATAATGAAAAGTATAGAGTCGATGAATTTAAAGAGTTTATGGATGAAGACAGAGCACGGAAATCCTCACTCAAGAAAACCAGATAAGGATTAGCTAAATTTGAGAGCTAGATGGTATCTTAGAGGTCATCTAGCCCAAGTCCCTCACTTTAAATATAAGGAAACTGAGGCCCAGAGAGGTCAAAGGATATCTCCAAGGCCACCCAAGAAACATGCTTTCCCTTAATTCTTGTTCTTCGTTTAAATCTTATCTAAGAAGACCTGGTTGAAGATGGTTCTTTTCTATCATTCCTCCAGTGATTCTTCTTGTACTTTGTCCCATTCTATATTTGTTGCTCTCTTTCTGGGGAGCTTTTATAGATATTGGCCCCTGGAAGACTCTCCCCCATTATTTAAGTCCTTGAGTTAAATAATCATCACTCACCAAATTAATTATCCTCCCTGAGTCTCATTTGCTTCAAAATGGACATGAGGGCATTAGACTAAATAACCTCTAATATCTTTTCTGGCCTGAAAGTGATGACTCTATGCTCCCACATCTCTTAATACATAACAAAGTACTCCCCTTTCAATAACTCTGGGAGATTGGTAGTACCAATATCATTATATTCATTTTATAGACAGCTTGACTTATTCATTCCATATTTACTCCAATGCTTCTATAACTCTTTGGTTTCATCCATATGGGTCTACCCAGTGATGAAAATCATGATTCATGCTTTGAATACCTCTTCCCATAAGTTAACCACCATGGATCCACCCAATATATGGGGGCCTTCCTGACTTGCTTTTGACATTGCTTGGTTACCAATAACACACCCAAACTATCCACCAGTTATCCCTTCGTCTCACTATGTGATCATCCCAACCATTTTTCCCTCCCAGTGATACATTTCTCATTTGTAATAATATGTCACAACTACTGTGCTCTTCCCCCTGGCCCCATAGATGAGTCCCTGTTTCAGTTTTTGAAAGTCTGTAGTGTTACCATATGACTATTAGTCCTTTGTTTCAAAAAGGACCATTGACGTCACCAGTTGATGATGTCTTTTTTTTTATCAAAACAAATTTTCCACTTTATTTATACTCTACAATTGTAAAAAGATAATTATCTCATTCTGCATTCTGAATCCTTTACTTCTCTATCAGGATGTGGACAGCATTTTTCAATACTAGTCCTCTGGAATCTTAGTAGATCATGACACTAATAAGAATTCAGCACAGTTCCACCATATTTATATGCCACAACCTGTTCATCGATTCCCAAATTTATGGACACCCCCATAAATTCTCCCTCCTTTGCCATCTCAAAAAGAGCAATAAGTTGTGCATCTTTAGAGTGTTTAGAGTCAGCCTGACTCCCTGGGGCCTTTCAAAATGACCTGCATATAATAGGTGCTGTGAGATTGAATTTTGATCTAATTAGACAATAGGATAGAAGATGAAAAAACAAATTGATAGGGAAAAAAGGCAAGGTCAGGAAAAATCTGGGAGTCACTGCCCAAGGAGCACATTACCAGGAGGAACACAAAAGAGAAAAGTAGGCACTTGGAGGAGCCAGATATTTTGGAAGAACCCTAGGCACCTGTTTTCTAAGGGCTCTGAGGTGTTCCCTTTGTTTGGAAGTTCCTAGAAGATGAAACAAGAGCATAGCGTCACAGGCCTAGATGTGTAATCCATCTCAGAGATCATTTAGTCTGACCCCATCTTTTTTACAGATGATGAAATGGAAGCTCAGGGAGTTTAAGCAATTTGCCCAAGGTCACACAGTTAGTAAGGGTCAGAACTGGAATTTGAACCCAGGTCCTCTGACTCCAGAGTCAGCATTCATTGCACTGTAAATCAGTTTAAGTCCCAACTCTCTAACACAAGAGAAGCACTTCCAAGGACTTGCTCCTGAGTTTTCCAGTCATTCCCTGTTCCCTCCCTCTCTCTGTTTTTTTTTTTTTATATTTTGCTTCTTGTTATGACTATAAAAGCTTGCTAGTTTGTTTTGAAGACCAAGAAAGAATAACATGACACTCTTTTAAATGGCTACAAGTATTTTGAATATGACCGAAAGACAATAAAAACTTCATCTTTCCAAAACCACAAACCCCACTTCTTGTTAAAATTCAATCATGGGCTCAGCGTGAGATGGAGATTCAGTGATGCCAATCCCTTGGCTTCCCACACATTATCTTTTTTGGCATGTCAGGAGGCATCATTTTTTCCACCAATTTAATGTCTATATTTCAACAGTCTAAGTTTGTTTTAACTAAGGAAACAGCCTTCTTGAAAACAAAAATGGGGTTCACTTTCCTGAAATCTCAGACCCAGGGTCTCCTTTTGGCATAGGGTTTACTATTGACTGACTTCTCCAAAGAAAGCTGGGGAAGTTCCTCAGTGGACCACTAAGGGATGGCTCAGGCTATCTCCTCTTGGGAGCTGGTTGTTAAATAACTACCATGAGCATAATACACCTTGGAAACTGACAAACGCTATCAATCAGGGCTTCTTGTATTGTTTTATTGGTTGTTGAAACTTAAGGAAGTGATGGAGAAAACGTTAATAATACAGATTAAACTGTAAGAGGCATGGTGGGTGCTTCCCCCTTCCCCCCAGGGAAACATATACAGGCAAAACTGGGAGAGTGGGAAATAGATGTTGAGGAGGGGATACTCCTGTTTTGAGATCATAGAATCTTGGATTTTGAGTTACGAGAGATCTTACAGATCACCTAAGACAATTCCTTCATTTTATCGATTAAGAAACTAGAACTCAAAGGAGCAGCTTATTGGAATAATGACTAAAAGCACAAGACCCAGGGTCAGAAAGAAAATTAGCCTCAGACACTTAACTAGCTGTGTGACCTTAGGCAAGTTGCATTACCTCTGTTTGCCTCAGTTTTTTCCTCTGTAAAATAGGAATAATAATAGCACATACCTCCCAGGTTATAATGAAATAATACAAGCATGTAAATATTAATTGATATTGTTATTATTGATCAAGGTCATAAAGGTATTAAATGTAGCAGTGGCAGGATTTGAACTTAGATCAATGAAAGGAGTGATCAATCTATGCAAAGAAATCTACTGTTTTAATATAATAGCATTCAAGATGCCACAAGGATATTTTATAAAATGGCACAAAACAATTATAAAATGTATATGGTAGAATTGAAAGTTAAAGTATCAAACAAGATAGTGAGGAAAACAGAAAAAATGGGCAAAGGGCATTATGAAATTTCAGTTCTAAACTAAATTCTATTCTGTTAATTATAAACTCTAAAGCACAGTAAAATAATTTGAACTATTTCTTGTTGAATAAAAAAGAGAAAAGTAATTCATAGACCAGATAAAATAAGCAAGATATGAGACCAAATATAACAACAGTCTCTTGTTTGATATATCCAGTAACATGAATGACTTGGAAAGAATACATCATTCAACAAATATTACAAAACAGACTGGAGAGCAATTTGGCAGCAAGTGAAATTAGACTGGCAACTTACAACAAACCTTACAATGAATTCCAAATAAATCAGGAATCTAACTATAAAACTAAACATCAAACAAGTAAGAAAAAAGAATAGAAGGTGTTTTTCAAAACTATTGGGAGAGAAGAAATACTTAACCAGCTGTGATATGGAAATAATATATTTTAAAATAGTCAACAATGTGATGTTTTTATCTATCTTTAATATATAATTTTAGCTATTATTAATGATATAAAATAAAAGGGCTTGGGCAAATAAAAATATTCATCTAGAATAAGACAGTTGAATCTGGGGATTCTTTGCATCAAACATTTCAGCTAAAAGTTTGACATTTAAAATCAATAGAGACACAAGACTAAATGTCTTTCCCTGAAAGATAAGTAATCCAAAAATACAAATAATTACTTATTTAAAAAATAAAGCCCATCAATAACCATTTGAAAATGTTCCAAATTGCTAATAATTAAACACATTTTATAACAACTCTAATATATGACATATGGTCATCCAATTAATAAAGACAAAAGTCAATGCTGACTGGCTGTGGGAAAACAGGCCTGTTAATTAATTGACTGATGATGGAACAATGCATTGGTCTGATTGTTTTGGAAAGCAAATTGGAATCATACAACTGACAGTCCCCAAAATGTTCATGTCCCTCTCTTTGATCCAATGATGCTACTATTAAGTTTTATACTCTAATGAGGTAATTTATGGGAAGAAAAGGCTTATTTATACAAAAAAAAACAATTATGTCCTATGATTGGGGAATGGCATGATAAATTATAGTATGTTAATAAAATGTAATTGTATTATACCATAAGTAATGCCAAATATGAAGAAAACCATGAAACATAAGAAAATATATAAATTGATATGGAAGAAACCAAGACAAAAAGAAAGCTATATAGACTGCCTACACTTTTGCCAATGAATACATTATTCAACAGCAGCAAAATTCATATGTAATGCAATGGAGAATATGGGCACTAGATTGTTAGTTAAGGCACAGGGTCTTTTCTGCAAGAGTATTAAAGAGCTCTCACAGGGTTGGGATGATGATCAAATGAGATGCTATTTCCAAAGTGCTTAGGATAGTACCAGGAAGGTAGTGAGTAATTAATAAATGCTTATTCCCTCTTTCCTTGCCCTCTGCTGAGAAGATATCTGCCCTTTTTTGTTGACAGGTCAGGTGCCCATGCCCCCACACTCAATACCATGGTTATGTGTTCCACCAAACAGCAAAGGACATTCAAGGGAAATGCCAAACTCTTTATGATTCCCAAGGCAGCTAGGTACCATAGTGGATAGAGAAGCAAGCTGAGAGTCAGGAAGACTTATCTTCATGAGTTCAAATATGTCCTCAATCATTTATTAGCTGTATGACCCTAAGCAAATCACTTAACTCTGCCTCAGTTTCCTCATCTGTAAAATGAGCTGGAGAAAGCACTCCAGGACATTTGCAAAGAAACCACCAAATGGGGTCTAAAACAACTGAGCAACAACTTTGATTCTCAGAGAGCTGGCTACCTTTATTCCCTCTCTCAGGCTCTTTTTCTGAGTGGTAATGCTTTTCTCATTAGTCTAAGGATTTATCAGGTTAGACTATTATAAGACCTGTTTCCACCTACCAAGGGAAAAAGATGTATTCCTCTTCTCTTCCTTGGTGGTTTTCAATGGAATTCAGTCACACACAAACCCAACATAATTGTGCATGGTTTTTGATTTATAACCATAGTAATAAAAGGAATAAAAAATCAAATATGTTAAATGGCAAAGATGCTGCAGGCTATATACCCACAGATTCTTCCAGACCCAGGAAGTCACAAGTTAATCTCTCTACCATAAACCTAGGTGTTTAAGGAAACAAGATTTCTGGAACAGATTCTCCTGCACAATAGCAGGCTGCTAGCCCCCAAGGTTATTCCATTCAAAGCCAAGCTCCTTGGATGGTCAATATCCATTCATTTGATGGACTCAAAACCCAGAGTATTTCTCCACTATTTTCCCTCCCTCTCCCTCTCCCTCTCCCTCTCTCTCTCTCTCTCTCTCTCTCTCTCTCTCTCTCTCTCTCTCTCTCTCTCTCCCTCTCCCTCTCCCTCTCTCTCTCTCTCTCTCTCTCTCTCTCTCTCTCTCTCTCTCTCTCTCTCTCTCTCTCTCTTTATATATATATATATGTCCCCCTCCATCTCTCTCAGTCCCCCTCCATCTTTCTCTCTCTGTCCCCCTCCATCTCTCTCTGTCCTTCTCCATCTCTCTCCCCCCTCCATATCTCTTCCCCCCTCCATCTCTCTCTCTCTCACTTTCTCTCTCTTTCTATTTTCTCTTGATTGTCATGGTCCTACCCCACCCCCAAATGTTTCTTAGTATGGCCAACTCACTCCTAGGTTTGATTGTATGAAGTTATGAGTGATTGAGCCTCATAGCTTCCTCTATCTCTCTTTGATGAGGCAACTGCTATAACCCAGTCTGTTCTGGAGTCCTGGGAAGGGCAAGCCCAGGCATAGATATCTAAAGATTGATTCTGTGGCCTCCATTTTTTTAAGTTCAGTCCTTTTCTTCTTGAAAAAAGGCCACAGCCCAACCCAACCCAACCCTGCCCTTCTCTCTTTGGTTGTTTCCAACCTTGTCTCAGAAGCCGAAACTTTGTGGGAAGCCTTGCCAAGGCATGCCTGTTACATTTTTAACAACTGATAAAGAACAGAAGTGTAGTTACATGTATAATTATTCAATATTGCAACCTTTATGTTGCTTGGCATCATTGTTTTCAAAGTTTTTATTTTATTTGTTTGGGGGATTTTTTTCTTGTATTTACTTTTGCTATTACCAATACTTTTTTTTCAGAATCCTGAGAACATTGATATGAAGCTAGAAAGGCCTTGAGAACTCATCTAATTCATTCCCTTCATTGTACAGAATAGACTTGAAGCCTAGAAAAATTCTGTGACTTCCCCAATCTCATATAGTTAAGTGTCAAAGCGAATATTCATGTGTAAGTTCTCAAACTCCAAGTCCAACCTTTTTACCCCTGTACCACACTGACCTCCCCCTTTCCTCTCTTCTTGGTACAGTTGGACATTTGTCCATGTAGTCATAAGTTAAAACAAACCCTATCAATAAAAAATTTTCTTTAAAGAACAAATAGTATGTCCCCACCAAGTTTGGAATGATGGTTCTTTCAAAGGCTGAAGTGAGAAGACACTTTTATTTTTGTAATTTAGCAATGTTCCATTCTGTTGAATAATATTAACCTTTTCAACTAAACAATACCTCCTGAAATGAAAACCTGCTCTATTTAAATACGTGGGCTGTTTTATGTTAACTGTATGTTTCAAACGTTAAAATGAAATATTTGTGCTTACATAAATAGTTGGAAAAGGTAAAATGTCATAACACTGGGTGTTTGTTATTAAAATTGGAGCTTGCCTTCAAATTATGACAACTGGGTTTTAAAACAAGGGCTGGCTTGTGCCTGCTAGGTCTAGCATTTCACAATTGTCAAAACCTCCTCTGTGATATAAACACAAGAGAATATAGGGTTGGTGCCATGCCATTCTAGGAGTGGGGCATTGGTGCTGCCTAATGGGAAGGAAGGACACTTAAGGAAAACCTCAATAAGAAATCTTGATTTTGCTTTCCTCTATTTGCTTTTCCAACTGGACCATTTTAGTCAATCTAAAGATAACAACAAAAATAGCACTAAATATAGCGCCAAAAGTTTTCAAATCACTTTATGTACCTTATCTATTTTGACCCAGTAAGGTAAGAACTGTTATTATCCCCATTTTACAGATAAAGAAACTGAAACACAATCTATTACATTGGAAAGAATTTTCCAAAAAAAATTAATGTATGGAAGGAAATAGGAACACAAAAATATAATTCTTACTGTCATGTCAAATTTAGCATACACCTCCAAAATGCAACAAAAAAAAACAATTTCAAATGGTATGAAATTCATATTGATTTCAAAAAGCTACATATTTCTACATGAGTTGATTAAACATATTGACAGGGGGTAGCTAGGTGGTTCAGTGGATTGAGAGTCAGAGCTAGAGATGAGAGTTCTTGGGTTCAAATCTTTTCTCAGATACGTACTTCCTAGCTGTGTGACCCTGAGCAAGTCATTTGATCCCTATTTGCCTAACCCTTACTGCTCTTCTGCCCCAAGACAGAAGGTAAGGGTTTAAAAAAATAAACATATAGACACTACTTGCTCATGGATTAGCTATGAATCTGCAATCTGTCCCATTCCTAAGAAAGATTGATTTCCTTTTTAAAGGGAACAGATGAACCTGAACTCAGTGCTTGGCCCTTTCTTTGCATGTCAGTAAGAGGAATTTTAGACTAGAATTATAACTATAAACATAGATACTGCTTTTAATTCGCCCTTTCACCTTTCATCTGTTTGCTGAATTGAATTGATCTCCCAACAGGCTCCCTGGAAGCTGATGCCCAAGTCGTGCAAGATATCTTGAAATGAGTGGAAAAATATTAAAATACTGCTGGTTTAGAGGCACAAATCTGGTTAAAAAAAAAGTCACTTCCCTAGTCACTCATCCTTATCTAATACCAGTTTAATTCCTTCCCATAAAACTGGGAAGTTTGTCAATTTCTCTCTCTCTCTCTCTCTCTCTCTCTCTCTCTCTCTCTCTCTCTCTCACTCACTCACACACACCCCATAAATAGTGAATAGCAAATAAACCCAGGTAGCCAAGCAAACAGCAAAAGGAAATTGCCTATAATACAGATTAGAATATATCAGAAAATTCAAAAGAATAAATGAATTCATTAGATGGAAATGAAAGAAGGTCCACGATTCACTCCATCACACTCTCTCCAAAGTCCCGGGTCCCAAGCAGAAAATCAGGGAATGGTAAGGAACCAGTCTCCCCTCCATGACTACAGTTTCCAAAGACTTTCCTTCTCTCTCTCTCCCTTGGAACTCCTTTCACACTACATGAGCATCTTGAATAAGAGGCAACAATGTGTCTTCACCAATATAGTCATGTCTCCACTTATATGGGATCATGCAAAACACTCCAGGCTTGCAAGAAAGCCTAGCCATATTCATGCATCACAATGATAATTGGTTGATGACTGTCAAGTCCAAAATATGAGGGAAAATTTTAAAAGAGCATTGAGCACTCCTGTTGAATTTGGAGTTCAACTCCAAATTCAGGGCTGAGGTTCAAATTCAACTCTGCCACTTACTATTTGTGTGACCTGGGCACAATCTCTATTTCTCTTAGCCTCAGTTTCCTGCTCAATAAATGATAAGGTTAGCATAGATGATCTCTGAAATCACTGTCTGCTCTAGAGCTATGATCCTGTGACTTGTCCAGCATCACAGAGCCAATAAGTGTTGGGGGACACAAAGGGAAAGCTTTGAATGAAGGTCTTCACAGTTACAGGTTCTTCCCCCGTCCACACACACCAAGACTATCTGAGCTATTAACTCTCCAATATCACAATGGAAAGCAAGATTTATGAAAGGGAGAAGATATCATTTTTCAATTTTTAATGTTTTGAAACTACTGTTTTATTAATAACTATTGTAATATATAATATGTAAAATATATGCTATGTTTTATATATTAACAGCATTAATGACTTTAGTTACATTGGATTAATAACCAAGACAATGGGATGAATATCACAAATCATTGATCAGAAAATTACAGCGACTCTAAAGTTACCTCTAATGCTCTAAAGTTTCCTATAGGGAAGCACCACTGCAGATAACAAATTTGGGGCTGCCATAGAGGGAAATGCTGGTAAAGGTGCTTGGACTCTTCTTTCAACAACAAAGATACAGGGAAAAAAACACACAGCCTCTCTGGGCTTCCTTTAATTACTCACCTGGTTCCCAATTAACACCTCATTAGGCTGCACACCTGGAGTGACTTTAGCCTCAGATTACTCCACTGCCAGGTGTAACCCATCCCACCCCCCCCCTCTCTCTCTCTCTCTCTCTCTCTCTCTCTCTCTCTCTCTCTCTCTCTCTCTCTCTCTCTCTCTCTCTCTCTCTCTCTCTCTCTCTCTCTCTCTCTCTCTCTCTCTCTCTCCTCTCTCTCTCTCTCTCTCTCTCTCTCTCTCTCTCTCTCTCTCTCTCTCTCTCTCTCTCTCTCTCTCTCTCTCTCTCTCGTCTCTCTCTCTCTCTCTCTCTCTCTCTCTCTCTCTCTCTCTCCCCCTCTCTCCATCCCCCCCTTAAGTGGTCTTGTGGTCTTCTCTTCTAATACTCAGGATCACTTTTATATCAGGATGAGAACATGGAACCTGGAGTCAGGAAGATGCAAAGAGGGTTCAAAATTAAGTTTTTGAATTTTCAAAATCCTACTCTCTTACATCATTACCATCATCAATGAGCTTTACATTTTGCAGAGCATGTGAGGGTCGTTATCTCCTCTGGCCCTCACAACAACTTTGTGATGGAGATACTGCAGCTATTATCATGTCCGTTTTACAGGTGAGCAAACTGAGGCTCACAAATGTGACTTGTGGGGAATTAGACAGTTGGCAAGTGTCTAAAATGAGATCCAAACTCAGATCATGCAGACCAAGTCTAGTATATGCACATAAAACCACACTTAAACCACTTTCTAGTACTGGAGAATGATGGTATGAAATATGGATTTGGGCTAGATAGAACTAATACAGAACTAAATTTCAAAGCCAGGACTCCATCCACATCCATCTGAATCTATGTCCTACTAAACCATTTCTTTTTTTTCTTTTTTTATTGAAAAAATTTATTTAATTAATTAAGAATATTTTTCCATGGTTACATGATTCATGTTATTTCACTCCCCACCTTCCACCCCACCTCCCATAGCCAATGCTCAATTCCATTGGGTTTTACATGAGTCATTGATCAAGACCTATTTCCATATTATTGATAATTGCACCAGGGTGATCAAGTACTAAACCATTTCTTAATGGGCCTCTCACTTGTGATAAGGGCATGGCACCTGATGTTGCTGCCCCAGAGTGGGCTGCATTTAGAGGCATTCAAATGACCATGGAAGTAGTTTTCAACATGAACACTGTGAAGAAGACAAGAGAACAGGAGGTAATGAGCACCGCAGACACCACAGCTTGCCAAAGTGGATGAGTTCCACTTTCTTCCAGCAAAGCAGACAACCGAGTCAGAATTCTTGCCCAAGGGTAGATCCTGATGCCTGGCTAGGGATTCAGTTTAACACTTTGCATAGAAGTGCCAAGGGCAGCAGAAATGGCTCCATCCTGATCTCTATCAGTAATCTACAAAGAGAAGAGACTGACATCAGGAAGGAGCCCCTTTTGTTTTCATCCCTGAAAAGAACAATCTTAGACTCTATCCCTGTCTTTCTCCCATCTCACTGCCCTGATGAATGGAAACTTGTGATCCTAGCTCCCTGGGACTGGGATTTGGGGCTCTTGAGGACAGTCAGTGCCTTTGGGTGTCTAGGGGATGGGTCCTTCGTATCACGTTTGATATTTTTAGAAAACTGTTGTTCAATCATTTCCGTTTTGTCCAACACTTTGGGACCCCAGATGGGGCTTTCTTGGCAAAGATACTGGGGTGGTTTTCCATTTTGTTATCCAGATCATTTTATAGATGAGGAAACTGAGGCTAATAGGGTTAATTAAGTGACTTGCTTAAGGTCATACAGCTAGTAAGTGTCTGAGGCTAGATTTGAACTCAGGAAGATGAGTCATCTTGATTCTAAGCCCAATGCTCTATCCATTGTGCCACCTAGCTTAGGAAATGCTTTTGCTTTTACTATGATGAAAAAATGATTTTCATTGGCTAGATCTAAATAGGAGGAGTTACCAGAAAAAAGGGAATGAGTCAAGTAGAGGATTTAAGATGGGAGCCCTGTAAGAAGGAATAGAGAAAGTAGTCAGGAAAACTACCCAAATCCCTTTGATATTTGGTCAGTGACAGTGAATACCTCCTCCACTGATACAAATCATAGGCACTCTAAAATTTAGTAGATGAGCTTTAAAAGTCACCATGGATGGAAAATTAATTACCCTGTGGTCAGCCTAGCATCTCTCCAATTAGATGATCTGGTCTCTGGATAAAAGAAGATAAATAGTTCCACTCTATTGAAGGATTTTCAAGCTTAATAGGACCTAATTGTGTTCAGCAGTGTCTGTGGAGTCTGAGGACCTGGGCTAAGCTTTCTCTCCGATATTTACTGCCTATATGGCCCTTAAGCTTCCGAGGAATCAGTTTTCTCAACTATTGTATGAAGGTGGCTTCTGAGATGTCAGAGCTCTAATTTGAAGACTTTGGATCTTCTGAACGCTTGCCTTAAGTGGTCTTCTCTTCTAATACTCAGGATCACTTTTATATCAGGATGAGAACATGGAACCTGGAGTCAGGAAGACCCAAGTTCAAATTCCAGCTTCAGAAACTCACTAGCTATGTGACTCTGGGCAACTTACTTAATCTCTGTCAGCCTCAGTTTCCTCGTCTGGAAAATGGGGGTAATAGTGGGATATAGTGAATGGTGAAAATAATAAATGGGGGCAATAATAAATATATAACAAATGAAGATAATAATAAAGCCTCCTAATATTGTTATGAGGATCAAATGAGATATTTGTAAAGCGCTTAACATAGTACTTAGCACATAGTAAGCACTATATAAATTAGTATTATTATTATCTTTATTATTGTTATTATTAGACTTATGAAAGTTTATATTGTACTAAGAGGGAAATGGTGAAAGTGGTTATCAGTGTATTAGTACAGTCATTTATCTGTAAAAGGAGGGGGTTGAATTTGATTATCTCTAAGGTTGCTTCAGGGTCTAATATTCTGGACTATTGTATTTATTACCCACAAATGGAAAAAGACAAAAAAATATACAATAAGTGGAACTTGATTTGTATCGCTAGGAAGTCATCATTTGCTAGTGAACAGGGTCACCAGCATGAAGCACCAAAGCTTTGCCCCATGGCATTTATATGCTGTGGGGATCAGAGGGTACTTCAGTCCCAGAGGGCATTTTAGAAGCATAACTGGTAAAGGATCCTAACAAGGAAACATACTAGACTCTTCCCCCAGTCCACCTTGGTAGCAAGGGAAGAAGTGGCACAGACCAGCCCCTCACCTGAGACTGTCATTCCTCCCCACTACCATATTGATTATCTGGACACTATTTGAAATATCACAATTAAAACAAACCAATCCAGAAGAGATAAGGTCTTTCCTTCTATTCATCTTCATTGGGAATCAGTCCTTTTATTCTTTCCAGGAAAGTAAATCCCACTCAGATGATTCTTTTCCATTCTCTCCTTTCCATTCTACCCCACATCTGCTCAAATAATCTTCCTAATTCACAGATTTGACCTCGTTTCTTCATTCAACACCCTAAGAAGCTCCCTACTATGGACTTCTTCCTCATCTCTGCCTGGCAGAATCTTTGAGGATTCAGCTCAGGTGCCATGAAACCTCCTCTGACACTATTATTTGTTTGGCTTCAGTTTTTAGTAATGTAGTCTCTCTCTCTCTCTCTCTCTCTCTCTCTCTCTCTCTCTCTCTCTCTCTCTCTCTCTCTCTCTCTCTCTCTCTCTCCTTCTTTCTCTTTTTCTATCTTTTCCTGTTGTATCTCTCAGTAAAATATAAGGTCCTTGACTGCAGAAAGATTTTCTGGCTCATGCTTTTGTTCCCTCTGGTGCCTAGCACCATATGAATAGAATGGAGATAGACCTATGATTTCACTGATAAATGGAATTCCCAGACAACACAATTTTCTCTACATCTTCTCTGGGACTTACAGTGTTAAAAAGGTGCTGATAGTACTGAGATGCTGGTGCTTGCTCAGGATCACATATTAAATATGTGTCAAAGGCAGGACTTGAACTGAGTCCTATCCACTATGACATGCTTCATACAAAGTAACAGATCCAATGGCTATGGTAGATGCCAATAAATATTTTAATGCATTTCCTACTCCTGAGCCCAAAGAGCAAGGGTTCTGGTGGACATTGTGTCCTTCAGACTTCCTCTTTGCCTCCTGTGCTAAGGATGCCTTCTCCCAAGATATGTAGCAGGTGAGTGGAGCCAAGGACAGCTACAAGCAACAAGCTCACCCCAACCCTCACTCATGAAACACTCACAGTTAGACTCACAATCCACCAACCAGGTACATTCATATTTATCTGACTATTGGATAGCTATTGAGAGCTAGTCTGAGAACATCTCAACCTTAGTTCTCTCTCTAAGCTTCACCTGGAACAACTGTCAGACTAGATCAGGAGTTTTTCATCTGTTTTGTATCGTGGGCTCCACTGAAAACAAAATATATGGGATTATAATTGTTGCCCAGTTGTTTTCAGTCATGTCTGATTCTTTATGACCCCATTTGGTATTTTCTTGGCAAAGACACTGGAATGATTTGCCATTTCCTTTTCCAGGTCATTTTACAGATGAAGAAACTGAGGCAAACAGGGTTAAGTGACTTGCCCAGGGTCACATAGCTAGGAAGTACCTGAGGTCAGATTTGAGCACAGGACCTCCAATCTCTAGACCTGGCTCTCTATCCACTGAGCTCTCTACCTGCCCCATTCACCAGCACTTCTTTATAGAGTTAGGGGACTGTAGGAGTGGAAGCCATCATCCAAAGTCATTTTTTTCAACATACTTAAAAATTTTGTTTGATATTTTCCCTTTTTTTCTACTTTAAGACAAGAGTCTTTAGCTTAGGGTTCATAAATATGTCTTTTAACATATTTTAAATAATTCTAACTATTTCAATATAACTGGTTTCCTTTGTACTCCCATGTAGTTTATTTTATGCATTTATGAGTATTATTCTGATAAAGGGACCACAGATTACCAAAAGGATCCCTGACGTAAAAAATCCTTCTGAATCCCTGTAATTAGGAATCACTCTCTGTGCAATGATATCTTGAGAAACACAGATAATACACAAACAAAATCAGATATCAAAAAAAAAAACAATCCAGAAACGGGTCTTCTTGTCATTGTTAACAAGGAATGAAAGATGAAATCAATTCATTGCTAATCACCTTAATTGGAAGTTGAGGGAACTCAGATTGGAGAGAAGGGGGCATTTGGAGGATTGGGTTTAACTTTTTTTTTAAGTGATGGGGGAGAGGAAGTCATGTTGGTAGGTGTATATTCCACTCCAACAAAGTAGTCACTTGGCCCCCTGAGGGCTCTCATCCCTACAAAATAATTACCCTCCATGGACAGCCATCCATTACTTCCTCCCAGAGATGCTAGTTAGCCAAGAGTTGGAAAGGAGGCAGGTGGGATGTGTTTCCTGTTTCGGGCCTCTGGGGTGCTGTGTTGTGAGTAGAAGAGGGCTTGCCCTTGTATCCCTGGCTTCTGTAAGAGTTTTCCTCAGCATCCCCTTTCCCAAGCCCAGACAGCAGCCAGTCAAACCTGCCTGGCACCACCAGAGAATGGTTCACAGCCCCATCTGGAGAAAAGGGTGGAGGTGGTGTATGCAAGAAGTTCCCTTCTTGCCAAAGGGCCTTGCCTAAAAAGGCTGATCTGATGGGAGCAGGGAGAGAAAGCTTGTGTAGGTGGACTCCAGATGAGCTGTGGGCTCAAGGCCAGGGACAGGCAGCTGAGGTTCTTCCAACCAAACAAGAAGGCTTTATGTATATTTTTGTAAACAAAGACGGAAAGAAAGAAATATCAATGACCAGGAGTTCACACTTACTACACCAGGTCACTGTGTATGGAGTACCTAGAATTTGCTAGATCTGCTATCCTTGGGCTTACAACCACTTTGGGTGATGCTTAGACGCAATTCCTTAGAGAATGTGGTAGTCCATTATTTCCAAAAAAAAAGGTTTTTTGTTTTTTTGTTTTTTAGAAAATATTGGTGGGTGGGTGGGGGTTTAAGATGGGCTTTTATGTGGAAGACATGAAAAATGGGATTATAGACTCAAAACAGAAAACCACTGTTATTGGAATTAGAGGATCTGGGTTCAAGACACTTCTGAGTTGTGTGAATATTTATAACATTTAATCTGAAAATGGTGGTAATAAGGATTATGACTTCTCAAGGTTGCTATGAAGAACAGAGCTTTGTCAGTGTGAAAGTGTTCTGTAAATTTGGCTATTATGAGTGGAAGGCTTTAGTGGGTCAAGCAAAGCCTCATCCTTTCACAACTCACATTCTACCATATTGCTATAGGCCAACAAGACCTGGAATATCATTGCCTCCAAAAGCTGGTGACTGGGCAGGCTACAATATGAAGACGTATCTGAAACTTCTTTAAAAAACCCCAACAACTTTACCTTCCATCTTAGAATCAAAATTGTGTGCTGATTCTGAGGCAGAAAGGGGATAAGGGTCTAAGCAATTGGGGTTAAGTGATTTGCCAAGTGTCATACAACTAGGAAGGGTCAGAGGCCACATTTGAACCCAGAACCTCCCTTCTCTAGGCTTAGCTCTCAATCCACTGAGCCACCTAGCTGTCCCCCAATCTGAAACTTCCAAGAAGTACAGGCATGAAAGATGTCATCAAGGAAATGTATAGTAAAAAGAAAAGTCGGTCTGGTATATGACAGCCAAAGTCCCCAAAGGCACCTTCCCAATGTCAGAAGAGATCAAAGAAGGCCTCCAGCACATGAAGGGATCCCCTCTGGAAAACTTTTAGAAGAACATGGACACAAATTATACAGGAGCAGTAGCTGTGAATCTGCCACTGTAGAAAAGAACTCTCAAAGTTAGGAGATCACAATAGTTGAGAGCCATTTGAAAAGTTGAGTATTATGCAATATTAGCATTGAAAAAGAATTTAGAAATGATAATTTTCCCAATATCCAAATCTTTTATTTTACAGGCAAGGAAACTGTCCCCCAAGGCTAGGGGAATGGCTTACCCAAGGTTGTAGGATCACAGAACTACAGAATTTGATATTTGAAAGGGACCTCAGCAGCTATCTAGTTTAATTCATACAAGAAAGAATCCTACCCATCTAAGATTAACATATGACCCATAAAGTGAGTCTCATTCCCTTGCCTTGATGTTTTTCTTTCATTTTCAGTGAAAGAGATTGGAGATTATGAGCTTGGGAGTTTTGAAAGGTCAAGAGAGTGAAGAACTAGAAATTCTAAGAGTGGAGTCCATGCCAAGTTGCTTGTAACCAGCCAGTCCTGCTTTGCTCCTTCAGAACTCAGCCCAGCAGTGGATGAGATAAGGATTTGCCTAGTACTGAAGCCATATTTGAATGCGGACTTAGTAGAGCATTGTGGGAGCCCTCTATGCTCAGGGATTGAGTTGGCATAGAGTTGGGTGTGTCCTAAAAATGGCGGGTGGGGAAATCTTTGTACTCTGTATCTATGGAGTAAATATCCCTTTGGGAAAGCTAATTGATGATAATTTGTTAAGTGAAACTGGAGTGCTAATAGCAGTGAGACCAGTAGAAGTTATCAATGGGAAGACCAGATCCAAATAGGAGCTCAAACCGATAGCATTAGAGAAAGACAAGACCAACTCCTGAGAATGTCACTAGAATCTGGAGAAGAGATGGAGCCAGCCACCTTCTTAGAGAATGAGGCCAGAGCACTTGCTACAAATAGTTAGAGATATATAAATATATGTATGTTTGCTTATGTGTATGTAACTATGTATGTATGCACATATAGATCTATAGGCATGTGGATATATACACATATGCATGTATGTGTATCTATGTTTTATATAACATGTATCTTAATAGATAATATTATCTATAATATATAAGTAACATAAACTGAATTTTCCATTTCTTTTTTTTTTTAATTAAAACCCTTACCTTCTGTCTTGGAGTCAATACTGTGTATTGGCTCCAAGGCAGAAAGAGTGGTAAGGGCTAGGCAATGAGGGTCAAGTGACTTGCCCAGGGTCACACAACTGGGAAGTGTCAGAGGCCAGATTTGAACCTAGGACCTCCTGTCTCTAGGCCTGGCTCTCAATCCACTGAGTTTCCCAGCTGCCCCCTGAATTTTCCATTTCTTAAATAATGCCATTGGTTCAAGGGTTAGCCAGAAGTATGGAAAAAATGTTGTTCTCTGGCTCAATAGCACTTAGTACCAATCTAGATCTGGGTTCTCAAATATTTTTTTGAGTCTCCGCACACATGCAATCCTGAACAATGTGCAAATGAGCCTTTTTCACCAGAATTGTTCCCAAATGCTTTTGGTTGTTTTTTTAAATAGTCTTTTTAAAAGATTCTATTAATATCTTTTCTTCTGTAGGATTATTTCTCCCCTCCCTAAAAATAGGAGGGTTTTCTAGATGATTACTCATCTAAACTTAGACTAGTCAAGGGAGGTGGTGAAACTCCTGTGGCACCAAGAAAGTACTTGATGTAGCTGAGGGCACAGAGCAAGTCCGTTCTGGAGCCAGCTCCCCTGAGATCATGGTACCTTTCCAAAAAAAAAAAAAGTTTACATCTGGGGGGGCAGGATTCAGGGGGAGTGAAATTGTCAAGGTCCCATGACAGCCTTGAAGGATGACATATGGGATAAGCAAAGTCCAATAAAAGGGGCCAAGATGAATAAATTTAGAAATCATGCTAACGACAGCCTTCTTAAACTAGAACTCGTGACTCTAAAATCATTAACAAATCTCACTGCTGGCCACATTCAAAGGAATAGATTTTGAGAACCCTTACTGCCTTTCATTATTTTAAGCTACATTATAGTTTTTCTAATCAATTTTTATGGATATCTTTTATTTTAACATTGCCTCCTTTCTCTTCTTCCCAAAAAGCCATCTCTTATAACCATGGCAGGTGGGAGGAAGAGAAGAAGAGAAGAGGGGAGGGAAGAGTGGGTGAGAGAGGAATTCAACATAACCAATCAGTACACCATTCTTAAAAAAAATTTTAAGCCCTTACCTTCCATCTTAGAATCAATTCTTTGTTTTGGTTCCAAGGCAGAAACATGGTAAGGGCTGGGCAATGGGAATTAAGTGTCATGCCCAGGGTCACCCAGTTAGGACCAGGTTTGAACCCAGGCAGGACCTCCTGTCTCCAGACTCGCAATTCATTGAGCCACTCTGCTGCCCCCCATTAGAAAAATTTAATATTATATGCAGGGATCAACACATAGACCCATTCCCCCAACCCTGATGCATAGACACACACATACACACACACACACACACACACACACACACACACACACACACAGAGGAACGAGGGCTTGTATCTTCTCATATTTCTTCTTTGGAGTTAACTTTGTGTTTTATAATTTTGCAACATTCATTCTTGATTGTCCTACAGTTGTCCTTTCTTTGTACATTGTTGTGGTCATCATATACGTTGTTTGCTTCATAATTCATGCTGTCTTTCCGTGCTTCTCTCTATTCACCGCGTTTATTGTTTCTTCCAGCACAGTCATATTTCATTACATTTATGAACCACAATTGGTTTAGCCATTCACCCACCGATCGATAGGTGTCTACTTGGTTTCCCTTTGCTACCACAAAAAGGGCTGCCATTTTCGTGTATAGGAAGCCTTTGGGGGGGAGGGGGGACCTGTGACATCTTTGGCATTATGTACCCAACAGCGGAATCTACACTAAAGTTTTAATATGCCTTATTGAAAGGAGGCCCTCCGTGTAGCCATGGTCAGCAGGAGCCAGTGTATGGAGAAGAGCAGGAAGCAAGCAGCCCATGGAAGATGGTGGGGCAGGGACTTGTGCCCTAGGAATCCAGGGCAGAGTTAAGCAGCTCTGTCCCTCCTCCTCCTCCTCCCATGTGCCGAAGAGCCTCCTGGAGACTTACCACTAGCTTCAAGACAACTTGCACGACTTGGGCAGCTGTTGGGAGATCAATTCAATTCAGCAACCAGATAAAGTTGAAAGGGCGAATTAAAACCAGTATTTATGTTTATCTGAAAACTCAGAGACGCTCCTTAAGAAATCAAGATCTTGTGTGAAACAAGCTGGGAAGGGGAAAGAATTTCCTCACCTTAACCTAACCTAGCTAGGAATGGCCACAAAAGAGGCAAGTATGTCCTTGACAGAGGTCTGAGTGATAATACCACACGTGAGGTGGGCATAGTATCAGCCTAGCTACTAAAAGCCGAAAATATGCTCCTTAGTTCCAAGGCATGTTGACCCAGGATTGGTCTCACCCTGAAAGATAAAAGCAAAAGCAAATATGGCTTCAGTGGGTGGCAGTAACCACTCAGTGGAGGAGCATCAAACAATATAGCAGCTACAGAGGTGAGAAGAGTGGTAAAGAGTGGAACTTCAATAGATAATGGATGCCAATATGGAGTGGATCAGCCACAACCAGGGAACTCTGGGACCATGCAAAGGGAGCTGTGAGAAATGCAACTGAGAACCAAGGAGATAGAGTCATCCGAGAGCTCAAACAGGAGGACTCTAGCTACAATACAACCCTTTCTCATCTTGGAGATAGGCAATTGTTCCCTTTTCCCCATCAGCAGAGGCTCATCTTTGCAGGCAAGCAGTTAGAAGATGGTTATACCCTCTCTGAACACATCCAGAAAGAATCCTCCCTCCATCTGGTCCTGCATCTTAGAGGTGGCTATTAATTGTTGACTTTATTACAATTTTTTATTTATTACAATAAATTTTTTATTTATTTATTTTATATTTATTACAATAAATTGCCAATGATAACATCATTTTGCATTCACAGCTCTTCAAAGTCTTAATATTAAGTTTTGATATAGTCTGGTACAAACAACTGAGTCAATGCTAATAAATGTTTTTGTTGCTACATTGGGGGAAAAGGGGGGCAGTGATCCCCTTTCCCCCATCAGCCTAGGAGACCTTGGGAAATTAAGTCCATTTGTTTAGGAGGAGTCTGACTCCTATTGCTTGATTTTTCATTTTCTGCTTTGCTATTCTACCCTAATTACATGCTTTACTATTTGATCCCCACCCATTGGAAGAGAATGTTCTAGATATGAATTGAAACCTAATATTAACTTCACATTGAAGTCGGGTGTCAATGTTTTTATATAATTAAGTTGGGTAGTCATTATAATTGCCAGGATTTTTCCTCTTTCTAAAATAACGAGTGAACATGAGCAAACAACACAAACCATAGTTTATTTTTAATCACGTACTTACAGATTTTTTCTGTAATTCATGTTTTGTTCCATGAAGATTTATCCAAGGCAAAAGCAGCATGATATCATAGACAGAATGGTGAACTTTGAGTCAATAGACATGGGTTCATAAGTCAGGTCCGACACTGAATAGATAAGTGATCTTGAACAAATCACCTGCCATCACTGATGTTAGTTTCCTTAGCTCTAAATTAAGAATAAAATTTATTCTCAGTCTTAAAGCACTACAGAAACATAAGTTGTTGTTGTTATTATTATTATTGTTATTGTTATTATTATTAGATCCTCCTGCCATGGATAAGATCTACTTCTTCCTGTACTCAAAGGACATAAATTCATGTGAGTAAGTTAGCTAGATCACCAGTCCCTAGTATGTACTCTCTTCCATTGTTGTATTTACCATAATCAGGGAAATAAATCTGACACACAAAAATGCCCCATAATGCCTTCCAAAATCAAGCTCAAATGTTGTCAGCTTTGCCCCAATCCCTATTCTCCTTTATTACTGTCATGAATTCCAGGATTGATTATGTTTTACCTGCTTCTGAGTTCCGTGTCTTAATGCAATTCTTTTCCAACTGAATATGTACCATCTTTTTGATCCATGTGACATTGTCTTAGTTTTATCATGCTTTTCTTGAAACTAAGTTTCCTATTTATCTTCTATCTTAGTATCAATACCATGTATTGGTTCCAAATCAGAACAGTTAGGGCTAGGCAATGGAGGTTAAGCAACACAGCTAAGAAGTGTCTGAAGCCAAATTTGAATCCAGGTCCTCCTGTCTCCAAAGCTCAGCTTTCAACCCATTAAGCCACCTAGATGCCCCCTCTCTGAGCTATTTTTTCTGCATCATACCCACTAAAAACCTCCCTTCCTTCAGTTCCTTTCCATGTGGCAGTTTCTTCCTGCACTCCATGCACCTGTCCACTAAAAGTTGGGGGCCAAAAGACAAATCCCACCAATTATTCAGGGCTCTCTTCCTCCTTTACAGAAGGAGCCCACATGCTTCCTGAGTCCTCATGTAAACTGGCACTGTCCAAGTCTGTCTGTGGCCCCAGAACACTGGAGCAGTTGAGAGGGAAGATGGCATTGGCCAAGATTCCACTTTTTTATGGCAGACCTCTTGGAAAACAAATCCTCTTGGCTTCTCTTCCAATCCAACTGCCACAGCCTCCTTCGTCCGGCCACCTAGTTTGGCCTGGGTCCATGGGGCAGCTGAATCAGGGTGGCAATTGACTGCAAGGAGATTCCAAAAGAAAGATCTTTATGCTCTGATGCCTGGGCCTCTCACAAAGCCTGACGTAAGTTGTTTCTGAATTTCCAGTGCTCAGAAAAAGAAAACACCTGGCCTTTTGTCCGCCTAAGCTGTTTACTTAGGTCTTGGACAGAGCTCCCCACCTTTCCTACAAAGAAGGGAAGAATCCTCGCCAATTGGCATTTCCTGTTTTAATTTGTCAGGGATGGATTTGTCTCCTCTTTTAACTCTCTATGAACATGGAGAAACTTTCATGGAGCACCCAAAAATAGTTGAATTTGGTTTGCTTTGACTTAGAATTTTCTTTCTTCTTTTTTTAAGGTGCTGAAAGAAGAAAAAAATATAGAACAATTCAATATTGATGTCTTCTATGACTCTATAAATTTGTATCATGGTAAAATTATGGCCCATGTGTATGTGTTGGCTACCATGCTGTGCCTCCTTCTACACATCATGTTAGCTCTGTTGTCCTGATGAATTGTGGGGAGGGAACAACACTGATGGAGAAGTTACACTTCCACTTACACATAATTTTCATGGGTTCATACTGACCACAGAATCTTGCTTCAGCTAAGACAAAGGGTTTTCCAAAGCAAGGAACCAGTGCCATGCAATGAGAAGAGAAATACCTCAAGTTGGAAGATGGGAGTTCAAATCCTTTTCCTGATATTTATGACTATTGTGACCTTGGGAAAGTCCCTAAGCCTCAGTTTCCCATATGTAAAATGAAGGGGTTGGACTAAATGATCTTTGTGGTTCCATCTAGCCCTAGGATGTACTGATCTTACAAAGACCAGGACTGTTGGGGAAAAAAGAACAAAAAGCTTAGATACTGTCCCTCTCAAGAGTCTTCCCACCTAGGGGAAGCTTGATGGCTCAGTGGATTGAGAGCCAGACCCATGATGGACATTTCTTAACTATATGACTCTGGACAAGTCATTTAACCCCTATTATCTATCCCTTACCACTCTTCTGCCTTGAAACATATACAGTATTGATTGTGTTAAAACTCCTTTTGTTTATTTTAACTTAATCAATCAAGAATTTGGAGTAGCCCTCCTTAAACACTTCATCAGACACTTGAAGATCCTTTTACAAGAAAGCTCTCACCCTCAAGAAACAGGAAGTAGAGTGCCAAGCAAAATAAGAAACTATGATTGGTTCCTGAGATGTTAGACCAGCCCACAGTGAAAGGAAGTAGAAACCAGAGAGACAGGAAGTGATATGGGAAAAGGACTTATAAAAGGTCAGACGAAAGAGCTGAGATTCATTCTGTATTAGAGATTTCAGTGTTGGAGATTCTGCGTTGGATTTTCTGCATTGGGGATTTTGGCATTAGAGATTCTGCATTGGAGATTCTTGCTGACAGAGGGATTTTGCATTGGGGGCTCAAGGAGGTTGGCTTCAGTGACTCTCTTCGGTTGAGAAGAGCTTGGTCAGAGACACTGGATTTTGGGCTCTTCTCCTCTCTTCGGTGGGACACTCTCTTTGGTGAGACTCACTTTGGCAACATCATATTCTCTTTTGGTTTGTGATATACTTGGCTGGAGACACTCTCATGGGCTGGTGAAATTTGTATTCAGATTCACACTCTTGGTCTAGAGGCACTCTGGACTTAGCATATTTAGCTAGGCATTATTTTCTACCTCCTTCCTACATTTCCCTCTTTTTACTATCTCTACTTTGCTGTAATAAAGCTACTAAAGCTACTAACAGATTTATAGTTTAATTTTTCAATTATTATAAATGGCAACCACAACTTTTATAACTCTTAATTTGACCAAAACAAATTTAACTCTTATAATTGTAAGACAGAAGGTAAGAGTTTAAAAAGAAAAAAAGCCCGCTTCTCTCAACCCTGGTTCTCTCCCAGATGTACATTAAATAGTGGAGCTGTCCTCCAGTCGGCTCACAATTGACAGGGATTTCAGAGGGCATCCTGTCCAGAAGTCTCATTTCACAGATAAGAAAACAGAGGCCCAAAGAATTAAAGTAACCTGTCCAAGGTCAGACCAGATATAAAGGGCAGTTATATTTCAAATACAAGTCCTCTGACTCCAAATCTAAATCACTTTCCCCTAAATAGTACTCTCTCTCTAAGTCCAGCTGAGCAGGTATTCAGTGCCTAATTACTAGCTCTGCTACTTATAACTGTGCATTTTGGGTAAGTCACCTCTGGACTCCCATTTCCTCACCTGTTAAATGAAATATTTGGTCCAAGGGACTGTCCAAAGTCCCTATCAGCTCCAAATCTAATCTCAGATCCTGTTTTTTCATAAATCAAATGACTCATTGGTAAGCAATCCCAGGTCAACCACTTATTGCACAATGGATAGAATATTTAACCTGGAATCAGGAAGATCTAGGTTCAAATCTCATCTCAGACATTTCCTAACTGTGATCTAGAGCAAGTCACTTCCCCATCTCTGGATCTCAGTTTCCTATTCTATAAAATAAAGAGATTTGAGTCAATAAATTCTAAGATACCTTCCAGCTCCAAATCTAAGATCCTGTGGCCTTAAGATTCAAGTTAATAGTAAATAACTATTTTAACTAGATTAATTAACTAGACTATAAGTCTAGTTATTACCTTAGTTCTACATTGATGGAATTCTATAACCCTAGGAACCCCAGACTAGAGTGCTAGCTCCTACAGACATGAATAGCTGAGACTTTATTATAATCCTCTATGCTGTTCTTCAGTAATACTGGATACTTGTCTTTGTTTCACTAGTCAACCGAGGGAAAATGTCTGAGGACTAGGGAACTCTGTCATTCTGGGCTACTGAGACTGCAATCAGGGGTAATAGAACTGGGCTCAACTGACTCTAAGTTTCTCTCCAGTTTTTACGTCCAAAGATTTCATGATTCTTTTCCAATTGTTTTCATCTGATCCTAGGTCACAGACTATACCTTCATACGCAACTAAAAATGTATGCCCATGGTCATAAAGGAAATGGACTGCATGAGAAAGCACTGATGGATCTACTCGACTACTGAAAGGATGACTTACAGGTCCAGGTAATGAGTCTCTAGTATCATCTTCATTTGCAAAGTCCAAGACCTTCTTTGTTATCTAATAAAAATCTATTCTGAATCTCCCATCATCTCTAGTTTTGGGGAAAAGTTGTGGTTTCCCTCAATGCCAAGAGTATCCACAGCAATGAATCATAGAGCCACAAAGGCATAGTTTCAGAACTGGAAGGAAACCTGAGTTTTAACACATTTACAGAGAGAGACAGAGACAGAGGGGGGGGGAGAGAAGGAGGGAGGGAAAGAGAGACAGAGAGGGAAAAAGATGAGAGAGAGAGGAAAAGTGAGAAGAGAGAGAGAAAGAGAGGGGGGATATACATGGAAGAATGAATAGATAAATGGCAGATAGGTGGAAGGAAGGATGGATGGATGGATGGATGGATGGATGGATGGATGGATGGATGGATGGATGGATGGATGGATGGATGGATGGATGGATGGATGGTTGGAAAATAACTTTATAGGGGTCACCATGTGCTCTAGACCTGTAATAGCATCAGTAGAAGGCACTCCTTCTACCAAACAGGTTGGCACCTTCTCTGCAACTTAGAGTCCTATAAAAGTGCCTAGGGCAATGAGAGGTTAAATGATTTTCCCAGAGTCACACAGGCAGTTTGTATTAGAAGTGTGATTTGAACCCAGGTCTTGGTAGTTCCAAGGTCAGCTCTCCATCCATTATTCTACCTTTCCATGCACATCATAAACAAGTAATGTATTGAATTTAATTAAATTCCTTTCAGATGCCAAATATTTGCCACGAGAAAGGAGGAGGCCAACAAAGCTAGGAGTAGGAGTGGCATTTGCCAAACATACATGGGACCAATGCCAAGTTTTCCAGCTAGTGAAATTTTTGTGGGATCTAAGACTTTTTTCAACTTCTCTCACATTAAGCTCAGCTGGTGTTCCTCTGCCTAGTCTCCATGTAGACTCTCTGGTTTCCCCCCACAAGTTCCTATGCTCTTGTGAGCCTGCCAAAGAAATTGTGCTCAAGACATCTGGAGCAGTAATACCAGTGTGAAAATTACCTTGTTCCTTTGGCTTCCCACACTTAAAGGGCTTTCATTTTGGTGGTTCACGGTGACCTGCACGATTACAGGCTCATTCTTCAGCCTAAATCCTCCTGGGAACACAGACTGCAAAGCGAGGGCTCTCCTTTGGAAGTAAATTTTAACGGATGGTCCTAAAGCATGTTTGCCAGATTAAGAGTCTGGGCTCTGCTCATCCTGATTTTAATAGCGAGGGGCCTCAGTAATGTGGATGGCTCTGCTCTACATGCTGTTCTCAGAGCTGGCATAAAAGGGAGAACAAGTAATTATGAGCATTTAGTAAGTGTCTGGTGTGTGCCAGGCACTGAGATGGGCACTAGGAGAAAACAAAGGTGAAAAACATCCTTTGGTCCCAAGGCACATTCATGCTAGGGGGATGCAAGGTCAAGACTGTCCAGGCTTCTGCAGGAAGCTTTTCCCAGGACCGCTACTCCCACTGCAGCTGCCTTCCCTCAGAAATTACCATGCGTATACAACTTCTGTGTACATACCCTTCGCAGGTTGCCTCCACACTTAGAATGCAAACTTCTTGAGGGCAGGAGTTTTTTGCCTCTCTTTGTATCTTCACCCCTTAGATACCTGGCACATTACTGTTGTTCAGGCATTTCATTCTTGTCTTTTAAATCTCTTATGACTTCATTTGAGGTTTTTGTGGCAAAGATGCTGATGTGTTTCATCAATTCCTTCTCTAGTTCATTTGACAGACAAGGAAACTGAAGCAAATGGAATCAAGTGACTTGCCCAGGATCACACAGCTAGAAAGTATTTGAGGTTGGGCTTGAACTCAAGTCTTCCTGACTCCCCTGTACCAATCTGGCCCAAAGTAAATGCTTTGAAAATGCTTATGGAATGGGAGCAGCTAGATGACCTATGGATAGAGTGCCAAGCCTGAGATATGAAGTCCTAGGTTCAAATCTGGCCTCAGATACTTCCTAGCAAGTCACTTCACCTCCATTGCCTAGCCCTTATCACTCTTCTGTCTTGGAACCAATACACAGCATTAATTCTAAGACAGAAGGTAAAGGTTTAAGTACTTGTAAAATGACTGACATTTACATGATAACTTGAGAGCAGAGGAAGCACCAAGAACCAAAGGGATCAGGAAAGACTTCCCATAGGAAAACTACATTAATTACCAAAAACATGGAGTATCCAAAGTGACAGACGTAATGCTGAAGCTGTCTTTGCAAGTTCTTTTGATTTAAATCTTAAAACCCTTTGAGAATAATTGGCCAAGTGAAGTGAGGTCTCTTTTACGACTGGACAACATCAGCATGTTGTAGGGATACTGGCTTATCTCATGATCCTGAAAGAAAACCAAGGAGATTAGATTAGATCATCTCTAAGGTTTCTTCCAACTCGAATAGCCTAAAGTTCTCCTTCCCCCATTAAATTACTAGGAAAAACATGGGGCTATTATTCCATGCAGCACTCTAACCACTCAAAAAGTAAAAGGGATC
Organism: Monodelphis domestica; assembly: GCF_027887165.1. Lineage (NCBI taxonomy): Eukaryota > Metazoa > Chordata > Mammalia > Didelphimorphia > Didelphidae > Monodelphis > Monodelphis domestica. The sequence goes on along the minus strand of NC_077233.1, from coordinate 29,223,472 downwards.
AAAAAGTACAAATTGTCATATATGGAAGGAGTGGAAGCTGAACTCCTGTTATAACTGTGTCAACCTGGAAAATGATAATAACAACCAATGGCATGTAAGATAGTTCTTTGCATATATCACCTCACTTGCATCCATGGCATAGCACCCAGGGGACCAGAGTTATTATCAGGAAGTCTTGGGTTCAAATATTGCTGATGTTGTTGTGTAAGTCACCTAACCCTGTTGGCCTCAGTTTCCTTATTTGTTAAATGAAGTAGTTAAATGTGATGGAATTAAGGTCCTGTTTAGATCTAAATTCATGAGGAATGACTACATATTTTATAAGGGAAGAAAATGAGACTTACCAGAATTAATCAATGTGCTCATAGTCACATGCCTAATTATTTCCAGAGGCGGGATTTGAACTTGGCTGCCTCCTGACTCTGGGTCCAATGTTCTTTCCATTCCACCCACTTGACCATTCATTTTCCCAGGCATGAGTTTCTTCAACCAAAGGGGACCATGTGATTCATTCCCTTGCCTAATTGACAGGATCCTTATCAGAATCAATTAGAAGTTTCACATATCTTTGGACAAGATGGATCATGTGGCATGATGGGATAAATCCAAGGCTACCATTCTGCTGGGCTCTTGGAAACCTTAGTCTGTAAGAAGGCTTCCAATACCAGAAGAACCTACTTCATCTCTCTTGGTTCCAAAGCCTTATTGGCCAAATTAATAAAGAAGAAAGTAAGCCTAGTGCACTATCTTGTTGGTAAGTTAATATTTTAAGTATAGGTGGTGAAATGCATGTGCTACCAGCATTTGCCTTCAAGTCACTCTTCTGGTTTACTGTAGGAACTCTTGGTACGTCTTGGACTCTATAGCCTCCAAGGCCTCCTTGTCTCTCTGATATTCCTCGATTCCATGACTTAGCATCACAAACCCATTTAAAAGGGTTCATATACAAAGAAGGAACTGTTGCAGTCTGATCGCCGATCAAAACATGCCATCCTTCAATTCACTTCTCTCAGGATATTTTTTTATTATATGTGTCATGTATCTTCAAAGAGTCACGACATGGGAAATATGGAAATATGTATCATTCGAAAGCACTGGTATCACCCAGATCTGATTATTTACCACCTTGGGGGAGTGGGGAAACAGAGGGAGAAAATCTGAATGGAAAATGTCAGAAAACAATTGTCAAAAATTATTTCTACATGAAATCAAAAAATAAACTCAATTTAAAAAGAATTTTTAAAGGGTTCATACATACCCCCCTTGATATTTTTATTCTGAAGTGTCAGGATCCAATTTTACTCATCACTCCTCTGATATTCTTCAGTTCTATGACTTGGCATCACAAACCCATTTGAAATGATTGATACATACTCCTTTTTATTTTTTTATTTATTTTTTATTTATTTTTATTTTCAAATCTCAGAATCCAGTATTACTCATCACAAGCTGATGCCAGTTATATGGCAAAGAGAAAAGAGTGCTGGTCCTGGAATCCAGAAAACCTGAGTATGAATGCTGCCTCAGACATTTAATAACTATGTGACTGAGCAAGTCACTTAACTTTCCTACCTCAGTTTCCTCAATTGTCAAAAGGGGGGATTATACTCCAAAACCTCTCTCAGGTTCTAAATCTGTGACCCTTCAAAATATCTTATGGCCACAGAACAAGTTGACATGAGTTCGTGTCTCTTAACAGAGCTTGACAAAACTCTGTCTCTTAACAAAGCTTCAAATGTCTGTCTTCATACCGCAAGACAAGAGGTATGAAATACAGGGGCAGTTCAAAGAAAATGAAAATAAGAGGGGAGAGGGAGAGGAACAGAGATGGGGGGACAGAGTGGGGAGGGAGAGAGAGACAAGAGAGTGGGAGGGAGAAAGGGAGGGGGGAAAGAGGAGAAAAAGAGGGGGAGAGAGGAAAAGAGAGGGGGAAAGGGAGGGAGAAGGAGAGGGAGAGACAGACAAAGAGAGAGAAAGAGAGAGAGAAGAGAGAGACAGAGAGGAAGAGAGAGGGGGAGAGAAGAAGAGAGAGAGGAAAAGAGAGGGAGAGAGGGAGAGAGGGAGAGAGGGAGAGGAAAAAGGAGGGGAGATGGAGAGAGAGGGAGATCATATTTCCCAAGGTCCATTTGTGTTCCACAGCCTAAGAACTGGGACCTTGTGAAACAGAACACATTTTCCCAAAGTAGCCAAAGATCCAATGGTGAATGTGGATTGTCTCCACATTTCTTCATTTTCCTGCTATACATCTTTGAGATCTGGCTTCTACCTCTCAAACTTTATTACAACCTAGATGCTCCACTCCCTTTCAAGCACACTGAGGCTGCCCCTGTACATTCTAGGAGCTCTGGATTTCATTAGATAAGCTTTTTCTCCATCCTTTTTTCACACCCATTACAGAGCTTGGGGAATCTGGTGATATGTTTTCCTTGCTTTTCCCCTTTCCTTTTATTCCCCATTAGTAAATGGTGGAAGCAGATGTAGTGTTAGCTTTGAAGGCCCTAGTGGATGAGTATGATGAATCGATGATGGATTGGAGCAAATGAATCACAGGATGGGTGAGAGAGGCTGAGGGGCTGGATGGATGGCTTAGAGCTGCTTTGCATCTTCCCTTTCCTGAATTCACTTGAAAAGTCAATGCTCCTTTTAATCTAGTTCCAATTTCAGCGATGTCTCTGCATATGGGGCGGGGGGGGGGGGTAATGTTTGAAGAAGGGGAGGAATCTTCGGATATAAACAGGGAATTCCATTCCTCAGTCAGGCTCTAAGGAAGCATTGTCATTTGGGGGAGTTCAACAGCTTGGAAACCACTTCAAGGCCCCCGCAAAGACAACTGGGCAGTTTTGGAGAGGAAGACAGTTGGCATCCCAAGTGACAAAACTTAAAACTGTAAATCTTCAGTGCCTGGGATTGGCCAGGGTTGCAAAACACAGCTGTTGCTGCCTAGTCGCTACGTTCTGGCTGAGCATTAAAATGTACTTTCAAACCAATCATCATGGACTGTTTGGTTCCTGGGTAAAGAGAAGTATTAGCAGGTTGGTATCTGGTCTTTATTTAATTGCCCCTCTTGTGTTCTTTGGCCACAAGGAGGGGAAATGAAAGATGGCGGCCAGATCAGAACAAAGAAAGCCAGGGTCTCTTCTGATATAACAACAAACTCAGAATCATGGCATCTTAGGTTGAGATGGGAACTCAGAGGCCATGTAAACCAAACTCTTTCCCCAGAATGGTAAATGACAAGGGATTGTCCAGCTATTGCTCAAGAATCTTTAGATAGAGTTCCATATCCAAAACCAAGAAGACTAAGTTCAAATCCAGCCTCAGGCATATTAACTACATGACTCTGAGCAAGTCATTTTTTTAAAGAGTGATTATTCTCCCTAACAGTGCTGGGTTCTTATTGTCATTGATCAAGCATTTTTCAGTTCTGTCCAATTCTTCCTGATCCCTTCTGGAGGTTTTCTAGACAAAGATACTAGAGTTGTTTGCCATTTCCTTCTCTGGCTCATTTTACAGATGAGGAAATTGAGGCAAAAAGGTTTAAGTGACTTTCACAAAACTAGCCATTGTGTCAGACCAGATTTGAACTCAATTTTCTTATCTATAATATGAGAATGAAAATGGCATCTACCTTCTAGGACTGTTCTACAAGGTTACATATGATACCTGCAAAATGCTTTGCAAACCTTAAAACACTATATAAATGGCAACTATTAATTTTAGCACAAAGGAGAATTCACTGTCTTTCAAGGTAGTCTATCCTATTTCGAGACAGCTCTGTTTGTTACACTCTTTCTCCAGATATCTTAATTTGCATAGATTTGCTTCTTGGCAACTTCTACCTATATACCATGCTAATTCTGCTTTCCAAGGCTAACCCAAACAAATATAACCTCTCTTAGACATAACAGCCTTTGAGATAATCAAAGATAGTTCCTGTGTTTCCCCAAAGTCTCTTTATTCACTTAATTTTTAAAATTTAGATTTATTATCTTTTTTAAATTCCATTAAAATACCCAGTTTAAAAAAATTAAATATCCAATTAATTTCTTCCCTCCTTTACCTTCCTTCATTTCAGAAGGTATCATTTGACAGAAAGATATATATATATATATATATATATATATATATAAAACTAAGTCTTACTTATTTCTATATTTCAATATTTTGGTCATATACAAGTCATTCTTCAAATAATATTTCTGTTGTCTTATATAATGTCCCTTGGTTCTGCTTGTTTCACTCTTCATAATTTCATATAGGTCTTGCCATGGTTTTCCAAAACTAACCTGCTCCTCATTTCTTAGGACAAAGTAGTGTTCTATCACAATCATATGCTACACTTGTTTAGCAATTCCCCAGTTGATGCCTTTTCACAGACAATGTAATGAGATAGAGAGAAATCCTAAAAATTAAACTAAAAATTTAGTCAAAACTATCGATAATTTTATATTTGGGAATCTATCTGCCGAGACAAACTCAGGAGTTATATGAACACAACTGCAAAACACTTTTCACACAAATAAAACTAGATCTAGATCTAAATAATTGGAAAAACATTCATTGTTCATGGGTAGGATGAGCTACTATAATAAAAATGACAATCCTACCTAAGCTAATTTACTTATTCAGTGCCATACCTATCAAACTACCAAAAAACTTTTTCATAGAATTAGAAAAAAATATAATTAAGTTCATTTGGAAGAACAAAAGATCAAGAATATCAAGGGAACTAATGAAAAAAATGTGAAGGATGGTGGCCTAACAGTACCAGATCTTAAACTGTTCTATAAAGCAGTGATCATCAAAACAATATAGTGCTGGGTAAGAGATAGAAGGGTGAATCAATGGAATAGACTTGGGGTAAATGACCTAAGCAAGACAGTGTTCAATAAATCCAAAGATCCCAGCTTTTGGGACAACAACCCACTATTTGACAAAAACTGCTAGGAAATTAGGAAATAGTATGGGAGAGATTAGGCTAAGATCAATATCTCACACCCTCTACCAAAATAAATTCAGAATGGGTAAGTGACTTAAGTAAAAAGAGGGAAAGTATAAGTAAATTAGGTAAACATAGAACAGTATACTTGTCAGATCTATGGGAAAGGAAAGAATTTAAGACCAAGCAAGAAATAGAGAACATTACAAAATGTAAAATGAATAATTTTGGTTACATTAAATTAAAAAGGTTTTGTACAAACAAAACCAATGCAACCAAAGTTAGAAGGAAAACACCAAACTGGGGGGGGGGGGGAAGATGTATAACAAAAACCTCTGACAAAGGTCAAATTTATAAGGAACTAAATTTACAAGGAATCAAGCCATTGCCCAATTGGCAAATGGTCAGGGGACATGAATAGGCAGTTTTCAGATCAAGAAATCAAAACTATCAATAAGCACATGAAAAAAGTATTCTAAATCCCTCCTGATAAGAGAAATGCAAATCAAAACAACCCTCATATACCACCTCACACCTACCAGATTGGACAATCTGACAGTAAAGGAAAAATAATCAATGTTGGAGGGGATGTGGCAAAATTGGGACACTAATACACTGCTGGTGGAACTATGAATTGATCCAACCATTCTGGAAGGCAATTTGGAACTATGCCCAAAGGGCTTTAAAATAATGCCTGCTCTTTGACACCACAATACCACTACTAGGTTGGTATCCTAAAGAGACAATAGTGAAAAAGTTTGTACAAATATATTTATAGCCACACTCTTTGTAGTGGCAGAAACTTGGAAAATGAGGGGCTGTCCCTCGAATGGGGAACAAATTGTGGTATCTGATGATACTACTGTGATGTAAGGAATGATGAACTGGAGGATTTCTATATGAACTGGAAGAACCTCCAGGAACTGATGCAGAGTGAAATGAGTAGAACCAAGAGAATATTATACACAGAAAGTGAAACATTGTGAAACAATTCAATGTAATGGACTTAACGGACTTTACTACTACAAGACAATCCCAAGGGATTTATGAGAAAGGATGCTGTACACAACAAGAGAAAGAACTGTGGGAGTAGAAACACAGATGAAAAACAAATGACATCATTTGTTTATATGGATATATGATTAGGGGTTTTGTTTTTTTTAATTGCTCTGTTACAAAAATGAATAATATGGAAATAGATATGTGATAACTTGTGTTTAACCCAGTGGAAGAGCTTATTGGATCCCAGATTTTGAAGGGATGAGGGGAGGGAAAGAAAAGAAAATACGTAATCATGGACAAATATTTTTAAAATAAATGAATGCTAGGACTCACCCCTTCATACCCTATCTCTCTCTCCCCATATGGTAGGAGATTCTCTCTCTCTCTCTCTCTCTCTCTCTCTCTCTCTCTCTCTCTCTCTCTCTCTCTCTGTATGTGTGTGTGTCTCTCTCTGTCTCTCTGTCTCTGTCTCTGTCTCTGTCTGTCTGTCTGTCTGTCTCTCTGTGTGTCTATCTTCCCCCCTCCCCCATGGTAGGAGACCCATTGGTCCATCTCTCATTCAGAACATCTGCCCTATAAAACTCACAACTCTTGAGCCAAACCCCCAACACTTCTGCTCTTTTCCATTACTCAGACAATGCTGATGCTTTAGTGTCAGCATCTGGTTACAGATCAGTGGTCTGAGCTCTCATGAACATTACTCAGAGTCAACAGAGTTTGACAACAAGTCTGGCTTTACGTAGCATTGGCCAGTCTCTTTGGGAGGCGCTACTCTTAGTTAGGTTTCTGGTTTTGGAGGTCATCACTGAAGATCCACATTCCAACAATACGGGGCATGTGATGAGCTCATGACTGGGCTGTCCACTGGAAGTACTAGCAATTTGGTGCTGACTTTCTTTCCCCTTCCTACCATATCATGCAGGGACTCATGACAAGCTGTACTTCTCTCCTACCTAGAAATTCTTTCCATAGATTTGCTTTTTTCACTCTACCATGAGAAGATAAATATCTAATCATTTGTCAGATGTCACCGTAAAATTACTCTGGCAATACCCACCCCTACAGTGTAGTAGAGAACAGAGGTGGTTAATTGGATAAAATCCAAGACTTTTATGCCTCAATTTCTACTCTCTCTGGTTAATTACCTCACTTAACTTAAGCTGACCCATATCTAATACACATGACTACGTTGACTGATCCAAGCAGTCGGTTCATTCAAAGTGACTGAACTCTCTTGGTTGTGTCAGCCTGACACTGAACCATTCCCATGAAAAAAGGAGACTTCAGCCACACATCAGGGTGGAGAACCATGGCGCCCAAGGGCCAAGGCTGGCACTCAACTTAATTTCAACCAGGGTCACAAGAGAGATTTTAAAAGAGGAGTCAGTTTATGACCACAGTTGTAACAATGCAATGTAAGTCTTTCAGAGAAAATATCTTCAAGGCAATAGGATCATAGATTTAAAGCTAGATTGGAACATAAAGGTCATCTAGTCCAGCCTCCTGGATAGATGAAGAAAATGAGGCCAGAAAGGGTAAATAATTTATCCAAAGTCATACAATTAGTACATGCTATATTGGTCTTATCTCAGAAAAGCAAAGACTTTCTTCTCTATAAAATTAGATAGGAAGTATCACACTTTCTGAATTAGCTAAGTTGCTCAGTGGATAGAGCACTGAGCCTGGAGTCAAGAAAGCTTCACCTCACATATGACCTCAAACTCCTGCTAGCTGTGTGGCCCTGGGCAAGTCACTTAACCACTGTTTGCCTTAATCCACTGGAGAAGAAAATGGCAAATCATTCCAGTATTTTTGCCAAGAAAACTCCATTTGGGGTTATAAAGAGTTGGAGGCAACTAATCAGATGAACAACAACAGATCCCACTTTCTAAAGCAGGGAGTTAATATTTTTCTCTAAAGAAAAAGAAAAGAAAATTTCTCAAGAACATCTGGGTTTCCAATCTTCAGGTGAAGAGGTTGTAATTCCTGAAATGAAATCTAGCACAGTTTATTCACTTGTTAAATGGGGAAGGGAAGGAAGGACCACATAATCACAGAATTTCTGAGCTAGAAGAATTCTCTTTACAACATCTTTAACGCATGTCTATCCAGGCTGTCCCCCTCAAGAAATAAAAGGCAACAGCAACTGACCAGCTCCATCTTTGTTTCTTCCATATTCCTCAACCGTGTCCATCTCATCCTTCCTGTGAATATGTCATGGTGTCAGGACCAGAACCAGGAGAGGGAAGTAGACATGGCTGAAATTAGAGGACATTAGATGGCATCCCAGGCATGGGAGGATTAGATATAACTAAATGATTGAGTCCTGAAAAGTAGGATGAGGAGAGAAAAAGTTGGACTATCAATATTAATACCATCCTGCAAAGGCAGCTCTGCAGGTACAGTGGAGAGAATGCTGGATCTAAAGTCAAGGAAACCTGTGTTCAAATTTAACTGCAGATATGTACTCCTGTAATCACTTCATTTCTGCCTCAGTTTCCTAAACTCTAAAATGGGGACCATAAAAGCACCCAAATTAAATAATAGTTGTAAAGTGCTCAGCAGAATGCCTAGCACATAGTAGGTACTTCATAAATGTCCCCCCTCTTCCCTTTTTTGACCAATAGCTCTCCACCATCCTCTGGGGAAATCAGAGTCAGATCTCTTCGACAGACTACTTGAGCTTCAACCTTTTGGGTGCCTACCTAATCCTGGTCCCATCTCAGCCTTGTACTCCTTGAACTGCTTTTCTCTTCCCTGTAATAGAGGATTTGATTTCACTTTTCTTTTTATTTAATAGGTTTGTGTTACATCTTCATAACTTGGTGAGCAAAATGTTCTACATTCTTTTCTTTAAAAAAAATTCCACCTAAATTAACTTGTATTTTACTTTCATGGCCTTTATTTGATTCTACTACCCTGCCCTCCAGGTCAATGACTCTCAATAAGCAAAATGTTTCTTCCCGCAGGCTTCTATGATACCAAACACCTGGACAGTTTCTCTTTCAATCCAGATGTTTGGCATCTTGTCTGCATGAGATACAGCCTATCCATCATGTCTACAACCTCAGATCGTTTTTTCATTCCCCAACCTCTTCATGTCTCAAAATTAAATATGAAAGTACATATAGGAAAGATGTGATTTACATGAGAGAAACCTGGAGTTTCTATTCCGGGTCTCTGAATAGCCTCATCTTATTAGAATCAGAAGTCTACTTGAGGCTAAGGAATAAGTGAAAAAAACAGCCACTTTGAGAACTAGAGTCAATAAAGCTCTGAATCTGGGTGAGTTCAGCACAGCAGAATAACTCCAAGTGCATGGAATAGTTTAATTTTTGAATTATGATAGTTTCCATTCATAGAGCTCTTTAAAGTTGGCTAAGCAATTTCCATGTGTTATCTCATTGGAGCTCTGCCACATGAGATGGGCACTGCAGATATCTCGTGTTTGGGTCCCAGGGGGTAGAAGGAATTCTTCTTCCATGACAGATTGACAATTTTTCTACACTGTGTAGTCTTAGAGACGATAAGTGACTTGTCCACAGTCACAAATATTTAATGTTTATATAGCACCTAGTATGTGCCAGGTACTGTACAAAGCATTTTACAATTATTTATCTCATTTGATCCTCAAAAACTATTCAGGTTTTGGTATCACGAGAGTCTGGGGAAAGAAACTTGTTGCATATTGAGAGTCTTTGACCTAAGGAGGAAGGCTAGTAGAATCAAATAAAAGCCTTGTAAGTAAAATGCAAATTAATTTATTTCCTATTTATCTTTATGTAGCTTGCTTTGTATGTATTTGTGTGCCTGTTGTCTACCCAATAGCTTGGAAGCTCCTTTAGAGCATGGGCTGTATTTTGCTGATTGCTGCATCCCTGGTGGTTACTTTGCTCTGGAGCTGTCACAGAATAGACACTTAATAAATATTCACTGACTGATTGATGCTGCCCTTCAGGCTTTATTAATCCCCATTTTGGCTTAGAGATGCTTTAAGTAATTTGTTCAGGGACACAGCTAGTAAGTACCTTAAAACCCAACTGGGAAGATCCAGCCGCCATACTGTGCTTCCTAGCTCTTCGAAGTTAGAAATTAACACGCTTGTCCATTTTCATTAGCTGAAGTCGCTGCTTCTTGAAGCAACCGTTTTTACATAATATCAACCCCTTAAAGATGGCAGATGGGCATTCTGCCCTTTTATATATCCATGGCACCCAGTCTAGAAAATGTGGCTGGCTGGAAATCATAGCTAATGGTGCTTGAAAGTCTATTTCCTGCTTCTGTTGGGGCTTTTTTCCAAGTCCCCCCTCTTATATTCATGGAAAGATACGGTTGACTGATCAATAGTGTTCCAACATCTTGGGAAGGAAAACTCTGTTTTCAAGACTTTTAAGCAACTCCTAGGCTAGCAAAACAAAGTGAAGATTTGTACCCAGAAGCTGTTTTCTCAATCACTAAATCCTATGGAGTGATTATTGTATGCTCAGTACCATTGTGGAATACCAAAGAAATATGTGACTGATGCCTTCTCTTTGTGACAGCTCCATGCCCAAGGGCCATCCCTCTTACTCAGGCAATTAGCTTTGCTGTAGTTGTTCAGTCTTGTCAGTCATTCCAGACTCTTTATGATCCCATATGGAGTTTATATACTGGAGTGGTTTGCCATTTCCTTCTCCAGCTCATTTTACAGATGAGGAAACTGAGGCTGAGTTAAGTGACTTGTTCAAGATCTCATTGCTAGTAAATGTCTGAGGCCAGATTTAAATTCATAAAGATGAATCTTCCTGGCTCCAGGGCCAGCCCTCTAGCTAACTAATTCCTACTTGCTATAGGTTAGGGACCCAATTTCAAAAGCTATCCCTTTAATAATATGGAAATAGGTTTTGATGAATGATACATGTAAAACCCAGTGGAATTGCTCATTGGCTATGCGATTGGGGAGGGTGGAGGAGAAGGAAAAAATACAAATCATGTAACCATGGAAAAATATTCTATCTTAATCAATTAAGTAAATAAAATTTTAAAATAAAAATAAATTTTAAAAAGCTATCCCTCTCAACCACCAAGTTAGGCCTTTTGTATAATGTATTATGTATTACTATGTATTACAACCCCAAATTTCTTTCTTTCTTTTTTTTTCAAGAAGCTTCTTAGTACCTGAATTCATAACCAATCTCTACCATTTGTCACCATGAGCAAAAACATTCTACCTCTTCTAGTTTCCTCACCTATAAAAGGAAAAAGTTGTCAGAACCAGAAAATCAAGCTACATAACAACAGCAAAAAAAGAAAGAAAGAAAGAAAGAAAGAAAGAAAGAAAGAAAGAAAGAAAGAAAGAAAGAAAGAAAGAAAGAAAGAAAGAAAGAAAGAAAGAAAGAAAGAAAGAAAGAAAGAAAGAAAGAAAGAAAGAAAGAAAGAAAGAAAGAAAGAAAGAAAGAAAGAAAGAAAGAAAGAAAGAAAGAAAGAAAGAAAGAAAGAAAGAAAGAAAGAAAGAAAGAAAGAAAGAAAGAAAGAAAGAAAGAAAGAAAGAAAGAAAGAAAGAAAGAAAGAAAGAAAGAAAGAAAGAAAGAAAGAAAGAAAGAAAGAAAGAAAGAAAGAAAAGACAAAAAAAAAACAACATGAAAATACTCAAAACTGAATGCTTCAAAATTATAACGACCAAACCTGGCCTGAGAAAAGAGCCAAGAAATGATGTCCTCTCTGGGATTCTCTGCAGAAACAGAGACCAATAGAGTGGAATCATACATTATAACATCAGACTTTGAGGATATATTGGGCAGTTTTGTAGAACATTTTTTCTTCCTCTTTTTAAAAATTCTTTATTGTCAGGGATGGCTCACTGGAAAAAAAGAGAGGGAGGGATTCAGTACAAAACACAAATGATTTAGTTTTTAATAATATTTTATTTTTGATCAATCTGGAAATATATTTTGATTGATAATACGTGTATTATTAAATTGCTTGCCAGCTCCAGGAGGGGGCAAGGAAGGGAGGAAAGGGGGACAATTTGGACCATATAACTTCGGAAAACTTATGTAGAAATGTGTTATTAAATGTCACTGGTAAAATAAAATGTTTATAATTTTTAAAACTAATAATAATGTTTTCATTTTGATTCAATTACATGTAAAAATATTATTTCACATTCATTCTTTTTAAACTTTGAGTTCCAAATCCTCTCCTTCTTCTCACCCTTCCTCTGTCAATTCCTCCCTCCCTCCCTCCCTGATAGTAAGCAATCTGATATCAATATTCTATATATAATCATGTAAAACATTTTTCCAAAATATAGATGATTTTAAATGAAGCTATATTAATAGAATACATCTTTGAACAAAAGAAGGGGAATTGGATTTGATGGACTCATGTTTCTAAGTCTCTGATCTTCTGTTCCTAAAATCACCTTGAATCCAATCCTGGCTCCCTAGATCCCCAATGCCAGTCTTGTTAACCTTGAGGTTCAACTCCTGGTAACTGGGCTCTTTCCTTATATCACTCTCTGCTTGTGAGCTACTTTCTTGGCTTGTACCTTGGTTCTCTCAGTGGCCAGTTCTCGTGTGCCTGAATCTCAATGTCTCCATGACTGGACTCCCACCATGAACCCCTTGTGCCTCTACCAATTTCTAGCTATTCAGTGCTGCATTAATCCCCTGTCCTTGTTTCAAGAGACGTCCATGATGGTAGGTTTTGAGCACTATGATCAATGGTATTCATCCCATGGCTGGTTTTTCCAGTCTTCAATTGACTTCCCAAGTGTAAATGGCAACCCTAGACCTATGTCTCAGTCTCCATTCAAACATTCCTGGCTAGAGTGAGTTTGCCTTCCTTAAATTCCAGTTATGATAGTCAATCAACTAATAAGTATTCATTAAGCACCTCCTATGTGCCTAGCCCTGGGCTAAACACTGGGGATATAAAGGCAAAAGACAATTCTAGTTCTCCGTCTAGTTTTCCTTCAACTATTCAGTAGTGAAGCAGTGGGTCATAGTCCAGAGAGTCCTGAGCTGGCAGTGAGAAAGACTCTTGCTCAAACCTCACTTCCCACATTTACCAGATGTGTGACCTCAAGCAAATCCCTTAACCTCCTGGGCCTCAGTTTCTCATATGTAAAATGAGGGGAAGCGAAATGACAAATTTAAACTCTCAGTGCCTCAGGCGATTTCCTAGGATTTACCTACAAAGATACAGAGAGGTCACTGAAAACCATGATAATACCCTTTCCACTAGCTCTGGAATCAAAGGACCTGGGTTCAAATTCTACTTCCATCCAATACTACCTGTATGACTCTGGGTAAGCTGCTTAACTTTGAAAGGGATCATTTACCTCATTTGTAAAATAAGACAAATGGACTACGTAGTCTTTGAGAACATTTCCAACTCTTAAACTACAGGAATGACTTTATCTTAAATTATCTAGATAATTGCCTCAGTTTCCCATGGCATCCAGTAATGGAAAAAAGAATGGATTTCTTTCAAGTCAAAAGACCTACATTCAAGTTCCAGCTGTCAAGTGATACACTCAAATTATACCTTTCCGAGCCTCGGTTTTTCTCTTCTATAGTCACAAGGACCAAAAATCCTCATCTTTCCTGCTATGTAGGGTTGTTGTAAAATTCAGATGAGGTCAGTGTCTGTGAACTGTGGAGAAAATGATCCAGCACTGACTTAATGTCGCTTCATTATTATTATTATTATTCCTATTATTATTCCTGTTATTTTCCCTGCCTGCTTAAACTCAGCCTTGGGCAAAATGGTGGAACTAAATCAGAGAGCAAAAGGGCTTTGTCCATTTCTACAAGATGCCAAAACAATTGTGTGAAAAATGAAAGATTCTGTCACCTGGTTGTTTCCTAATATCCAGGTGTTGGATGTTGTGTGGACCAAATGTTGGAATGATTGATGGAATTTTCCCCCTTCATTTTTCACTCTTCACATAGACATAACTTGATTCCCTCGGCTTCTAAGAATTGCCCAAGTGTTGTATTTCCCTCACCCACCCAAACGGCTCTGGAGAATTCTGTGACGGGCATTCTTGTGCAACATTTTTCCAGTCTTCATTCTTTCAGCCCCATTGGGTTGTCAGAAGCCTTAACATTTTTTAAAAATCCAAAGACTCCATTCCACGGCTAAGCAAAGCCCCTCCAGTTTATGCTGAAAAGGTTTCCATCATTTCCACTGAGGAGAAAATGGGATTCGCTTTAAAACAAAATGTAAAGAAGTTATTCAGGAAAATACGGATTTATTAAACTATACCCTCACATTTACATACGTGTATATATTTCTACACATATACACGTGTACACATGATACCATTGCCAAGAATGGAAATAAGTCTATAGCAGGTAATGCATTTCCCCCCAAAAGTTGGGGACTCTGTACTGGACAACAAAATGGAGGCATTCCAAGTCCATAGACTCTTTCCTTTTTTTAAGGGACCTGAGAGTCCAATTGGCCCAATCCCTTCAGTTTATAGATGAGGAAACTGTGGTCCAGGAAAGGGATGGAACTCACTTATAGTCATACAGATCTGAATCCATGTTCCGTATCTCCAAAGTTGCCTCTCTTACTCTTGTACCATGTGTAACAATAACTAGAATCCTTTAGATGTATATTTGTAGAAAGTACTTTGCAGAGTATCTGACATACAGGGGATGCTAAGAAATGGTTATTCCCTTCTCCTATAGTGATCCCTAATATTTGAAAGTGCTCACCTGGGACTTCATCATTATAGATTTTGTCGGCATTTTATGAATGAAACTGAGGCAGGGAGAATGTGGGTTACTTGCTTAATCATAAAACTAGTATCAGAGGTGGGATTCAAACCAAGGTTTCACTTCTCTTTAAATTCAATTCTCTTATAAAATAATAATAATAAAGAGCAATTATATGTAACTTTAAAGTTTGTAAAGAATTTTACAAATATTATCTTATTTGATCCTCACAACAGTAGTGTTATTATTGGCCCCAATTTATAGATAAGGAAACTGAGGCAGATAGTGGTTAAATGACTTGCCTAGGGTCACACAGCTACTGAATGTCAAGCATTAGATTTTCACTCACATCTTCCTGACTCCAAGCCCAGTCCTCTCATCACCTAGCTGCCTCTTCTCAAGATAGTCATATGAAAGAGAGAAGAGTATTGGCCCCAAACTCAGAAAAGCTGGGTTTAGCTCTGACATTTACTACCTATGAGGCCTTGAACAGATTATTTAACCACTCCAGGCTTTGATTTGTTATTCTGAAAAATAAGGAAGCTGGATGTTTTAGCTCTAAGTCCCTTCTAAGTCTAAATCTATGAGTCTGTAGGACACTAGACTTGGAATTCAGTGGGCTCAAATTAAGAACTAATAGTTGTGACCCTAGACAAGTCATAACTTCTCCCACCCTCAGTTTCCTCATCTGTAAAATAGAGATAAGACTAGCCCCTACTATGCGTACATACATATGTATATATAATTGCGTTATTGTGAAATTAAATAAAACAAAGTACAAAAAAATCCCTTTGAAAGCCCTTGTAAGGGTTGAAGTACAGGTTTTGACAAAATAAGAGAGCAGCTTTTTTAATAATTTAAGTTTTAATGAGAATATAGTAGAGTTGTAAATTAATATTATCCCTTTAAGCCATAGAAAATAAAACTTCTAGCAGCTTTGAACAATTAACAATTTAGTTTAATTAAAATAGAGATAGTAAAAAAATATAGTAAAGGAGGAAAATATAGGAAAGAGGTAGAAAAAAAAATTTCCTAATGTCTATACTAATTATCCTATAGCTATCTAAAACTGTCTATAATTACTATCTATAACTGCCTATAACTACCGCTAATAACAACCACCCCATAAAGTTCCAACCTAATCTGTGTTTAATCCAACCCCAATTAGGTCTGTCAGTGAAGACCAGCCACCTTCCAAAAAGTTCAAGGAAGAGGGGAAAAAAACAGCCCAAACAAAAGCCAAAAACCCCACAAAGACAAAAAGCCCTCTAAAGTTAAAAAAGCCCTCTCAGTAAACTCAGGCCTGCCTTTATATTCCAGCAACTAAACACCAACCCGCACCGCCAGCACCCAAACCCCAATGACTAACTCACCTCCAGCAGCCAACTTCCTTGCAACTGCCAGCCTTCACTGTCAGCAACTGACAAACCTAACTATCAGCAACTGACCCCCCACTAATGTCAGCAACTGACCCACTCACCAATCAATACTCATCCCCCTTTATATCCTCCTTTCTATCTCACTTCCTATCTCTCTGGTTTCTCCTTCCTTTCTCTCTGGTTTCTACTTCCTATTACTATGGGCTGGTTAATCCCTACATATCTCTATGGTAAGAAAATTCTCCAGGTCCCCCATTAAATTAAAGAAATTAAAGAATTCCTTTTTACATCCTAAAGCCAAATTATTGAGTCATTATTAATCTTATTCCCCTTTCTCCAAATGCTGGGCCATCCAGTCAAAATAGGTGAGAGTTCTCTCTCTTCTTCCACACACCCACTATTTAGGATGTACTAGAGATCCATTTTTCAATGGACTTTACCTGTATAAAAATGTTGGGACTTGTATTTGTGTGTGTGCATTGAGTAAAGTTTAGTGGAGGGAAGGAGAAAGTATATAATGTAATTTGTCTTGGGAAGTCACAAGGCCAATCCTATCCCAGGCTTCCAACTCCATCTTCTGTGACCCTTCCTACAAATGTCTTTTCTTCCTCTTCGGATTTCACATTTGTACAACCAACAATACTTACCTTCCCTATTTTTGGAATACTCACTTTTCCTATTCTCTCTTCAGTTCTCTTCCTGTAGGATATAACTGGCTATTATATACCTTATTTAAAATGGGAATAAATCCTTCAGTTGTAAATGGCAAAACATTCAAAGCCATTGCTTCTTGTTTTGTTTTTTTTTTTAATTCTTACTTTCTGCCTTGGAATCAGACTTGCCCAGGGTCACACAGCTGGGAAGTGTCTGAGGTCAGATTTGAAACCAGGACCTCCCATCTCTAGGCCTGGCTCTCAATCCACTGAGCTACCCAGCTGCCCCCCAAAGCCATTTCTTCTTGACAAAGGCAGATGATTCAGTCTCACCATTTTACCCTTTTCCTTGAAAACCAATAAGTCATTTTGCCATGGTGGGGGGTGGGGAAGTACTATTATTTACCCTCTATAATATGTCTAATGCATATTCTCAACCAGCTTTAGTGGGACCCTCCTTTTGGTTCTTTGTGGAAATGAACTTCTGGAGGTTAGTGGAATAATTGGAATAAACATTAGTAATATCTAGGGGACATCTGGGTGGCTCAGTGGATTTAATGCCAGGCATAGAGACAGGAGGTCTTAGGTTCAAATCTGACCTCAGACACTTCCTAGTTGTGTGACCCTGAGCAAGTCACTTACCCCCCCACTGCCTAGCCCTTACCCCTCTTCTGCCTTGGAACCAATACACAGTATTGATTCTAAAACAGAAGGTAAGGGTTAAAAAAAAACATTGGTAATATCTAACCAACCATGTCTCATCTGGGCCTTCCATAGATCATAGAAGGGAGAGGTATGAGAAAAAAGCAATAGATTCAGAGTTGAGGTCCTGGGTTCAAGGATAGCTAGGTAATACAGAGAATAGAGCATCATATCTGAAGTCAAGGAGACTCATCTTCATGAGTTTAAATCTAGCCTCAGACACTTGCTAGCTATATGACCCTGGGCAAGTCACTTACCCCTGTTTGCCTGAATTCTTCATCTGTATAAGGATCCAGAGAAGGAAATGGCATTCTAAAATCTTTACCAAGAAAATCTCAAATGAGGCCATGAAGAATCAGACTCAATTGAAGGAACTAAACAACAATAACAACGGCAACCTGTGTTCAAATCTCAGCTCTGCTACATTCTACCTTTGTAACCCTAAGCAAACTATTTCCTCTCCCTTAGTTTCCCAAATTGGGAAATAAAGAGATTAGAGCAGATGACTTCTGAGATCCCTTTCAGATCAAAATCTATGACCCTAAATCATTATAAAAAACCTTCTGTGTCTAAAACATTGCTGTGACAGTAAATGAGCCCCATGGCATTCCAGACCAAGGACCAAACACAGTTGTTGTAATTGTTCAGCAGATCCACAGAAAGAATTCACGCCTTCCCCAAGCCAAATAGCAGAAACAGCTAAGATTCTTTAGGCAACATGTTTATTTTTTTCTCTTAACCCCCCCCCATAAAAATACATCATTCATTCTACAGTGAAAACATTTTAAAACTTAAAACATAGCATGGTAAGGAAGAAAGAGGTAAAAGCTTTTTAAAGATGAAAAAACAGCTGTTTAGAGGTAAGATGGGTTCCACATAGGGGAAAATCAAAAGGAGAAAATAGAAATTCATTCAGAAAAAAAGACATCTGAGATACAGTCTCCCCTCAAGGGTATCTGATGGGTCTTCCTTCTTGTGACAACATCCTGAGCTGTTTTCCAAGCCCAGATTACCAAATGAGTTGATCTTAAAAAAACAACCATTCCAGTTAAGAGGACACTGGCAGAAAACTCATCTCTTACGTACAAGTCCAGATGCTCCTGTTTGGGTGATAGAGGGTATACAATGAAGCTTATCAAAGACTCCAGACAATTGGCTTTGGAAGGGTCCCCAATTTCTAGCACCTTTCTCTGTCCTCATCCAATCTCAATTTTGAGAAAATGGAACACGATGATGGTAACTGAACCCTTTACAACATATACTTAGAGGTTTCCAGTGATTAGTCTATGAAGGCTTGATGGCTTGAACTGGCTTCTTTGGAGGGTTTCTGTTTTGGCGAAGAGACCACTGTTATTCAGAGTCCCATGGAAGCTGCCATTTTCCCCTTCTCCCTGGCCAGCACCAAGACAAGTACAGTGGTGCAAAGCATTGACCTTCATTCCATATTGTGGTTTTCCACACAGGGGATGTGTATGATTTTCAAAGCCACATATTGACCACAGGCTTCATGCTTTGCCACATGTTGACCAGGAGGGAGAATAAGTGATTTCTGCTGGGGTGAACTAGCCTCTTTACTGTCTTGCTGGATGTGGACTCGGTCATAGTAACTACTATCCACAAGCCATCTGACCACAAGAGACTTTTGAGGCAGCCAACCCATAGCAGACTGTTCCCAAAAGTATACCAGTCATTTCAGAGTGGCCAGAAACAAATGACTAGCTTTAGTTAGAAACTGTAGTAAGTAAGCATTTACATTCCATTTTATCTTATAAGTGTTGTTGCTAGAATACAGTTGAAGCCGTGTGTGTTTGAACCAATTTGAGTGAGATCAAAGTTAAATTTGCAATGTGAGCATTGACAACATAGAAATAAACTAAAAAAATGCTACAATTCAGGACTTGATTTATTATTTTGATGATTTCTAGACTTAGGAAGATAAGGGGAAAATGTTAATAATTCATATTAAAATCTAAAAATGTGTCTGAGTATATATATTTTTTTTTTGGAGAGCCAGTTGTTAAACATTTACCAGAAAACCACTGATTAGAGCCATCCAAAGTAGAATGAGCTGCTTGGGCAAAAGATGGTTTTTCCCTTACTTAAAATCTTTATTCTGTCACCTCATGTATGGCATGTTATGGAGAGGAGTCTTACGCAGGTATACACATGGATCATGGGGTCCCTTCTAAATCTGGCATTCTGGAATTCATTGTATCATAAATATAGAACCAATCAACAATCATTATTTAGCACCTACAGCATGCCAGGCATGATGTTAGACTGGAGACACAAGCAGTTGAGGGAATCAAGAAAGGTTTCAGGTAACATTTGAGCTTCATCTTGAAGTTAAAGGAGACATTCTGTGGGATGGAGGGATGGAAAGAATACATCAGGGATGAATGTTACTTGTTTGGTATAATTATTTAAAATAATAATAGTAATGGTAGTCTCTCGGTAACCGAGAATGACTATTGTCTTTGTGCAGTTTCATCTACGGTGTACCCTCATGTGGCTTTGGAGTCCAAAGGCTGAGGCGCACAGTTTGTGGCACATGGGGCCTGGGACGCCCGTTGTTATGGGAGGTGCGGTTGTGGCCTGGTGTCGGTGTTCACATGCAGCGGCAAGACATCAACGTCGCTCATCTTCAAAGGTGGTGGCGGCATGGTGAATGTGGGTTCGCCAGCTGCTTCTGTCAGAGGCAGCGAGTTCTAGTTGCTTTGGTGTCATGCCAGCCCACTTCAAGTTTGACTTTAGCTGATCCTTGAATCTTCTCTTTGGTCGGCCTTGTTTCCTGAGTCCAGCTGACAGTTCACCATAGAATACCTGTCTTGGTATTCGCTGTGGGTCCATGCGGGTGACGTGTCCAGACCATCGTAGCTGGGTTTTGAGGACCAGGACTTCGATGCTGGTGGAGTTGGCTCTGTTGAGGACTTCCTGATTGGTGATTCGGTCCTGCCATCGGATCCTCATGATTGACCAGAGAGAGCATTAGTGGAATTGCTCCAGCTGTTTCATGTGCTTCCGGTACAGTGTCCATGTCTCACACCGTACAGGAGCGAGCTGAGGACCGCTGCGTTGTACACTTTGAGCTTCGTCGCAGTGCTTACACCGCTGTGTTGGAGGACTTTGCAGTGCAGCCACCCAAGTGCCTGGCTGGCCTTTTGGATCCTGGCATTGATCTCGTGGTCTAGGGACCCGTCATTGGCGATGGTGCTGCCCAGGTACTTGAAGGTGTTGACATTAGAAAGCTGCGTGCCGTCGATTGTAATGCACGGCTGGTTCGTTGGCCTCCCTGGTGCAGGTTGGAACAGCACCTCTGTTTTGCTGAGGCTGATAGTCAGGCCAAACAGTTTTGTTGTGGTGGAGAACCTGTCCACAATGGTTTGGAGATGATTTTCTTGGTGGGCCATGAGAGCACAGTCATCTGCAAAGAGAGCTTCCAGGATGAGTCTCTCTGTTGTCTTTGTTTTTGCAGTCAGACGGCGAAGGTCGAATAGTGAGCCATCCAGTCTGTATTTGATGTAGACGTCCAGGTCTAGATCCATCACAGCATGTCATAATACTTGGGTGAAAAATAGGTTGAATAGTACCGGAGTGAGGACACAGCCTTGTTTCACGCCACTGGAGATGTTGAAGCAGCCGGAAGTCTCTCCACCAGATAGGACTTACCCTGTCATGTCGACATGAAAGAGCTGGATCAGTTTGACGAATTTTGCTGGGCAACCGAGCTTGCTGAGGATCACCCACAATGCGTCCCTGTTCACTGTGTCGAATGCCTTTGTCAGGTCTATGAAGACAATGTAGAGACTCAGGTTCTGCTCAAGGCATTTTTCCTGCATTTGCCTCACCGCAAAGACCATGTCGATGGTGCTGTGATCTGGTCGGAAGCCACATTGTGATTCAGGCAGGTTCTGCCCTGAAACAGATGACAGGAGTCTGTTGAGTATAATACCGGTGAGGATCTTTCCAGCAGTGGAGAGTAGTGAGATGCCTCTGTAGTTATCACAGGCTGCTCATGTGCCTTGGAATTGAAAAGAATCATAAGATTATCATAGACTGGGAAGGACTTTCAAGGTCAACTAATCCAAAGCCCTCACTTCTACAGATATAGAAGATGGGGTTGAGAAGGGATAAAGGTTTTGGCTAACACCCACCAGGTGGTAGACATTCCCAGTTGGGATTCCAATTCTGGTCCTCTGGTCCCCAGTCCCACCTTCTTTCCTGGGCACCATGTTGATTCTGCCAATAAGCGTCAACATTTTACTTCCACAAACTTCCTTACAAAACAGGCTTATCAGCTTAGCTTTAGCTAAAGACAGGATGTACAACTGCTCAGTCTTGCCAGTTGGAAGAGAGGACTCATTGGATTCTGAAAGAACTTGCCTTAGGCAGAAATATGAAGGAAGCCACATTTGCCTTCAGCCATCTCTGTCCTTCGCTTTCTTCCCTCTTTCTGCCCCTCTCTCTCCCTCCCTGGCATCTCTGTTCCCCAGAACACCAACTTCTGCTGCTGCATGGACAATCAAGGAGCCACCACTGAAGTGATGAGCCCAGATCTCCCTTCCTCCCAGCAGCTTTCTAGGCTTCAGTCTTGAGATATTCTGGTCCCCTACTTCTACCCAATTAAATCTGCCCTGTCCTGACTCCCCTTCCCGCAGGCAGTTGCATTGGCACAAAGCAATCTGATAAACCAAACCCCTGAAGTGTTAATAGTTGCTAATTCTCGCAGTATTTGCATTTTAGGGGCAGAATACTCCAGACTCCTCTCGCCTAATCTCTGCCAAGGTGTTAATAGGCTTTTCTGGAGGATGTGCATTTTACTAGAGTTTCTTGGCGACACTATAGCCCAAAAGAGCAGTGGAAGTCAAAAGACCTGAAGTGAGGGAGAGCCTATCCCAGATCTTGGCACTTACTCAATCTCCCTCAGTTTCTTCATCTGTCAAATTATAGAGCTCCATGGGACAATGAGAAAGAGTGCTAGATTTAGTCAAAAGCTAGGTTTCTCACTTTGGCCCCTCTCACATGCTCATGGGCAAGTCATTTAATATTTCTGGGCTTCAGTTACCTCACTTATAAAGTAATGGGTAAAATTGGATCCCAATGGTCTCTTTCAGTTTTAAAGCTATGACCCAATGATAAATTTGGTAGGTAGCCTTTTGGTACCCTTCCAGCACCCCAGGCAGGGATTTAATGGCGCCTACACAGGTCAGAGTAGACCTTGAAGATAGGAGCTGTCTCCTTTTTGTCCTAATGCCAAGAATAGAACTTTACATATTGTTGTTGTTTTCAGTCACGTCTGATTCTTTGTGACCCCATTTAGGATTTTCTTGGCAAACATAATGGAGTGGTTTGCCTTTTCTTTCTCCAGCTCATTTTACAGATGAGTAAACTGAGGCACACAGGGGTAAGTGATTTGTCTGGACTATACTATGGAGGTACTAAGTATCTAAGACCAGATTTGGTCTTGGGAAGATGAGTCTTTCTGACTTCAGGCCCATAACTCTCTCTACTGTGCTACCTAGCCACCCATATAGTGAACACTTAATCAATAGTTGTTGAGTTGAGCTATCTGGCTAATATGACCAAGACAGGCCATGCTGTTTATTTGGTATCATTTCTTTCATTCAACTGATATTTTTCTTGTATACCCTGTAATTGTATTACCCTAAGAATCTCCTAGATTAGAGATTCCATCCACAGATACAAATCAGCATCGTATCTATAACTTCAAGCCTTCCAGAATTATCCTGGGCCTGAGTTTAAATAATTTGTCCAGTCATTCATGTCAGCAAATATGTGGCTGAGGCAGAAATTGAACCCATGTCTTTCCAACTCCAAGACCAGCCCTCTCTCCAGTCTTCCAGCTTACATCTCTTTGGTTGAACATATTAGTCATATTAACTGTAGAATTGCCAGTTTTCCACTTTTCTTTTAAGCTGTGTAGACTGGGATAGGCATGTAGACAAGACCAGTTATCTAAACAAAAGCTCAAGATTTTTCCATTGACTCTGACAGGAGAAGGAGTCCAATTTTTAAAACTTTTAATCACTGGTTCTAAGGAAATGTTTGTTCTAGTTATTAATTGCATGCCATACTTCCAAGTAGACTTAAATGATTTTGAATGTGTGCTCTTACGGAACATCACCCTCATTCTCTTGTCTCATGCATGACTGCAGTTAACGTCAAAAGCGAAATTTTAAAATACAGCTTTATTATAGAGGGAAAGCATTGTTGATTCAATGACTGACTCCTAATCTCACGGCATAACAGGAAGACCGTGTTGCCAACATGTGGTTTTAGTCTCAGAACCTGGGAGTTGAAACTCCAGAATCAACAGCTATTGACTTCACTGGTTGGATTTTTTTTTTGTACAATTACAAATGTGGGCAGATTGCCAGATCTCTCAAAGAGGAAGTAAGGTGCTACCAGAACTTGTTTTTTCAAAGAAAAGCTTAGATGAGACAAGAAAAATAACTTAATGGGGTGGGACTTTGTTGTTCCTTATTTGCACCAATGTGGGGCATATTTTTCCCATCTATTATATCTTCCTGGATTTTGTTATTGCTATAAAGAAATACTCTAGATTTTTGTATAACTTTTTGTATTCTGCTACTTTGCTGAAGCTATTGACTCAATTTGTTTTCTTGTTGATTCTATGAGGTTTTCTAAGTAGACCATCACATTAGGAAAGAGGAATAATTTCGTGTCTTCTTTGTGTGTGTTTATCCTTTTAATTTCTTTCTAATGTCTCGTTTTCACATGGATTTTTAGAACTGCTTCAAACATTAGTGGAGAAAAAGAGCACACTTGTGCAGTGATAGGGGTTTACATCCCTGGTCCAATGAACGTCAACACAGAAGGCTAATACTTCTCCTTGAGTACAGGAATGTGCTTATATTTTAAACCTTTCTTTGTATCATGGGGATACACTTAACATAGTGCTTGATACATATTAGGTACTTAAGTGTTTGTTGACTTGATTTGTTAACTAAATCCATCAACACAAAATTTACCCTAGGTTTGAACAAGGTCATAACAATTTGGAACAAGAAAAGCATTTTGATTATTAGATGAAAATAAGAAAACTTATGATCATTCGAATCTGGTTCTGTGACTAACACGACAAACCATTTTAGAATCATGAATTCCAGCAGCAAGCCAGAAAAGTGTGTGTTAAATCCAGTGAAGAACTCCTGAGATAGAATTGCCTTTGGTGGTGGCAGGTTTCTGATCTATCGTTCTATACTGCCTGTTTCTATGATGTCTGAGTCTATGGTCTGTGTCTGTAGTTCAGGAAATCCAAAAGAATCATCAGAAGTGTTACCAGCCAGGAGAGGTAAAGGGCGGAAGAGGGGGGAATAGTAAGTAGCGATGTCCCCAAAGAAGGATAGAAGCTGAAAGACACTCTAACAACAAAGTAGACACATCAAGGAAAACAGCTTTGGTACTCTACAAGAGCCTAGACCCACTGAAATTAGCAGCGAGCTACATCCAAGAGAAACTAACTTCATGAGAACTCTGAAGGAAAATGAAGATTTCCATTAACCAAGAGATGCGAGTTGGCACACTAGAAAAAAAGAAAAAGCTTTTTATTTATCATCTTATTGAACAGACACACATATCACAGTCTGAGTGACCACTCATGCTGCTACTACCTTGCCTAACTATACCCAACTCTGCATCACCAGTCACCCATCAAGACCTACCACTTCAATAATATTTCTCTCCAGTGATTCAAACTGAAGATCACTCCCCTAGTTCAATGGTTCACAAATGTCTTTTACAGCATGCACCATC
Organism: Monodelphis domestica; assembly: GCF_027887165.1. Classification (NCBI taxonomy): domain Eukaryota; kingdom Metazoa; phylum Chordata; class Mammalia; order Didelphimorphia; family Didelphidae; genus Monodelphis; species Monodelphis domestica. The sequence continues at coordinate 29,198,289 of NC_077233.1, read as the reverse complement.
TTACTAAAGGGCCCCATAGACCAACTCCTTCATCTTTTTCCCTTTCATGCCCACAAAAACAATCTCACTCGAATTAATTGGATGAAAGTGCTGCTTTGGATTAAATATCAATGAAGTGGTGCCTGGCTTTTATTAAATATCATAAGTAAATTACTAATTCCTACCAGAAACCAAAATATAGACATGGTCATATTATAAACATTAATATTAGAGAAGTCTCTGGATCACGCTAAGGACTCTGAGACCACACTTTTGAGAATTGCTAAAATAACTGGTTTGAGGGGTCAGCATCTTAGGAAAGAAGAGTTATAAGGACTCCACATCACAGAAAAATGGAGCACACACTCCTAGCTTCCCATGAGTTCAACAATGCCCTCCCTAGACGGTATTTATGCTAACCTCCCTATGTCTCTGACTTCTCTTCTAACTTTAATTTCTCTTTACTCAGAGAATGAAAGGCAAGAATGGAGGCAATGTAGAAAGGACAATGAATGTGGAGTCAGGGTACTCAGGTTCAAATTCCAGTCATGTTATTTACTATTTATGATCTTAGAAAAGGCATTTACTTGCTCTCTGCCTTAGTTCCTCATCTGTAAAAGGAAGGAGTTGGTCGTGAAGGCCACTGAGGTCCCTTCTGTCTCTAAAACAATGATCTTATTCTAAGAATGCTGGTCCTCTTTAGCCCTCTGTGTCTCCTAATCCTTTCTCACAAAGCCCAGCTTAGGTCCCACCTCCTTCAGGAAGCCTTCCTTGGCAGGGAATTCTTCACTGACCCCCCATACCACTGTTCTAAAACTCAAGATAAGCTTTCATTATATTTGTTTAATATTTTTTTTGCTTCATATGTTAGTCTTCTCCCCCACCAACTGTTGAATAAATTTGCTTTAAGTATGTCTTCCCTTTGCTCAAAAAATGATGGTTCTCTGTTGTCTTTAAGAGAAAACCCCCTAGTGAGATTGGAAGAGGTCCATTTTATGGCTAAGAACAAAGAATAACACATGTTCTACTGACAGCTACATGGTGTCAGGAGAACAAAAATAAAACTACAGCATATACTGGATACCAACTTAGATGAGCTCATGGGCAAGAGTTCCAGAAGATGGGACGGAATGGGTAAATTACAATTAGTGTAATTGGGGGAGAATACGTACATTGATGAGATTACAGATCCATTGCAATATTGGGATATTCAAATACTGGAGTTCAAATTGATATCCCATTCCAATTCCTCTTATCTAGAGTTTGCCTTAGCCTTTCTTAAAATCATTAATTCTCACTGATCCTACAACTTACAGAATCAAGAATTTCAGTCACAAGGGAAACTAGAGGCCATTCCATTGTATTTGGTACCCAAACACACATCTCATCTACAACATATATGACTGGTCATCCAGTCTTTGCTCATGAGATCATAGGTTTAGAACTGAAAGGAACCTAAGAAGCCATCCAATCCAACCCCAACCATTTTATAGATGAAGAAACGTAGGCACACTGAACCTGCCTTCCTACTTCCAAGTTCAGTGCCCTGTCCCACAAATCTAGATTCCTATCTCAAGAACTGGTGAAGATCTTGAATAAAGGGGATGCCTTTGATGTCATGTCTGCCTCCCTCTTTTATCCTCTGATCTAGTAGGAGCCAAACTCATCTTTTGTCACATCCCTGATGTACTTGTCATGCCCATCTGGCTTCCATGCCTCATCTCTCTAGTTTGGACTTTTCTTCTAGATAGGATGGCTTGTCATGAAGTCCACAAGACCCAGCCAAACCTTCCCTAGTAGAAGGAATGCCTATAACCCCACCCACCACCAATCTACTCGAAGGCCCATTGTTACCCAGAACTGCCCTTTCCTGACCAAGCATGACTAGATTTATCCATGCAATTCCGAGAATAGTCTCCTGTTCCTCATGAACTCCTCCACTCACATTCTCTGGATTTCTGCAGGCCGCCAACCTTCCCAGTCTCTAAGGAGAACAGAGTCCTCTGAGATCTCATGAAGGCACAAATGCCAGTAGCTGCTTTTCCAATGGCTCTAGTTCATGGAATATCTTAGCCTGCTGCTAAACCACAACAAGTAAAAAATCCAGCCCTAAAGTCCCACGCCAAGCTGGCTGAGAGTGCAAAATCCTAAGGCCTGAGGCTGGCTTTTCCCACAGCTATCAAAAGATTTCCACAATCTGTCCTCAATCCAGCCTTATAGATTTACTTCTCATCAAAACACTCCGTGAACCCCATGAGGATAGGAACCAGACCTGTGGTTTCACAGGTATAGAGACCTCCCAGATGAGGGAATTCCTACCAACATAGGAAGGCAGCACCTTCTCTGCATCTTAAGGTCTGAGAGAGTTGCCAAACAAAGTAGTGTCAAACTCTAGTAGGAAAAAGGGCCATTGATCCATCCATAAGAATATGGCCATAAATTGAATTACTTTTAAAATATAATATTATCTATATTTTAATAGATTTTTATTTATTTTGTTAAATATTACCCGATCACAGTTTAATCTGGTTCAGGCTACACTTGGGGATATTGTGGGCCCACATTTGACCCCCTGGCTTAGATCATTGAGAAGTTATTTTCCATCCCCCAGCCAGTATGTATTGGAGACTATACTTGAACCAAAGTCTTCCTGGTCTATGTATTTCACCTCTGCTTTCATTGGCCTTGCATTCATACACCTTCTTCTTACCAACCTAAATATGCCTTTCCTAAACCTCTCCACCTGGTCAGGTCCTAACTACCGCCAATATAGTTGAGCAAATGATGAGTGACAATTTTACGGTGTTTGGTTTATCAGGTCTCTTTGGAACAATGGCAAGGGAAGGAAAGACAGAAAAAACAAAGGTTGCTTTGTGTTGGAGAGGGTGGAAGACCTTATGAGATATGCCTGGAGCAAGAAGACCCATAGACTAGACAGTATACATCCATGGAGTGTAGGTAGGAGTATTTCATGGGTGAAGAGGAGTAAGGTGTCATCAACCTGGAAAGATAAGCTGAAGGGGTGATATAGGATTGATTAGTGAAAAGCAACAGATATGGAGGGGAAAAAATGGAGTAAAATTCTCTTCCTCTGGAATCCTCCCTTCCTCTCTCTTCCTCTGACTGACCCAGTGGGCAGTGATCTCTGCCCATTTAGATCCCTAGAGCCATTGCTATCTGACTCACTCCTTGGGAAGGAGTCCTGTAGTGCCTTTCAACACATTTTCTGTTGTTGTCTTATCTCATAAGATCATAGATTTAGACTAGAAAGGGTAGAAGTCACGTACTCCAAAAACTCTTTGTTTTACAAATAATGGAAGTTAAATGATTTATCCCAAGTCATAAAGGTAGGAAGCACCAGAGATAGAATTTGAATCCAGGTCTCAGATTCCAGAACAAGCATCATTCTTATATTATTTGTTTGATTGTTTTTTTCATGTGTTTGGAATAGCATACAAAACTAAGAGCCTCTCAAGCCAAGGACTACCTTGTCACATATTTCATGATGGGCCCACCATCCAGCATAGTACTGACTTGACATGGAGCATTCAATAGCTTCTTGCATAAGATTTGATGGAAATGTGCCCCCCTAATCTCTAAGCAGAGGTCTAGAGGCCAGTAGCTTATGAACCACACAATCTCTAGCTTAGGTTCTTTACCACCTCTGTAAGAAAAGATGACTATTTATATGTGGCCACCCTAGTAGAGTATTCCTTGCTTGGTCCAATCCAACTGGCAGAACTTTGGAAGCCTATTTCCAGGCTTACATTAACTGAGGAGTTCATATTGTGTGATGATTTTTTTAAGTCTTTTAACTGGTTTTCAGAGAAGGATGATTCAGAAGGATGTGAGTCAGAACTGAGTGTACATAGAAAAAGGATAACCAATCTCTCAGTCTCTTTTGTTGATCATTTTGAGTGAGAACTCTTTGAGGTGCCAGGGGGGAGAAGCAAAACTGACCACCTTCATCCATCCAGAAATTATATACCTATAGGCACATGATGCCTCTCTTTTTTGTGTGTTTATTCTTCTCTAAACTTATGTGAGAATATTCTGAGATGGGATGGCCAGCCAACTTGATAAATTCTGAAGATCAAGAGGTCCCAAGGGTGACTGGCATTAGAATCAAAGTTCACCAGAGGCAGTAGTAGCAGCAATAGTTAGAGGAATCAAAAGGTGACTGATTAAGCTTAAAGGAGTAAACTTTGGGGCACTGAAAGGTTTGGAGAAATTACAGGATGACAACTGAAGGCTCTACCTCAGCAGAAGCTAAGTCCAACAAGAAGCCAATGAAGCAGCTGGGTGGCATCCCCTTCCCAAGCACCTGGGTAGAGAGTAAGGAAAGTAGCAGCAGAGTAGTCTGGGACAGCACAGGAATAGCCTAGGTCAGCAACAGATATTCTCCACTGCCATCCCTACAAGAGAGTTACACCTAAGGGGAATTTCATGAGACTTCCATAGATCAAGAAAAGAACTCCCAGGAAGCAAGAGTTAGGAAGCCACGTATATTCTCTACACATGTGATTCACTACTGTTGTTACTTTAAGTCTGAGTCTACTCTCTCCAAAAATCTTGTGTGTATAAGGGGAGAGTATGGCTTTGGTTGGAAGGAGGATGTTTTTGTATCAACTCTTCTTACCATGCCTTTTCTTTTTCTTTTTTTGTTTTTAATCCTTACCTTCCATCTTAGAATCAATACTAAGTATTGGATCCAAGGCAGAAGAGTGGTAAGTGTTAGGCAATGGGGGTTAAGTGACTTGCCCAGGGTCACACAGTTTCACCTAGTTGCCCCTTACCATACCTTTTTCATTAAGTCCCTTTCCTAAAAGCTAATAGAATCAACTGGTTGATTGGTGGTGGAGAATTCACCAGTAGGGGCTCTTAGCAATAGTAACATAAATATAAATATTTCATTAACGCTGGGGAGGGAAGAGAAGCAAATAAGCAATTGACCTCCTGGAAACTCCATAAATGTAAATACAGGTTGGGAGAAGTGGCTTGAAAGGTCTGTTTTCATTTACACTCTGAAAATTAATATTTATTCAGTTGAGCCCTTTCTGCCCCTTTTCTGCCATTATTGGCTCCTTTGAATTACTAAGTACCTCTACTACTAGTCTCCTTCCTAGGCCACCCCTGATGCTCTCAGTGGCATCTCAGTCAAAAGCTATAACACTTCTTCCTTTCCTTCCCCTTTCAGTAAAACCCCTTTAATCAAATCAGTTAGTTACCAGGCAAATATCTACTTCCTAGCTTGCACTACAGGTATTCAGTCCTGGACAAGAGTCCATCATTCTTGCATGAAAATTCCATGGGATTTAATGGAATCATTATATAGGATAATACAGATCAAAAAAGAGGGGCCCCAGGATAGAGATTTGAGAGATATAGTTAGTGTTACATAGATGAAGAACTAGTAAAGAAGCCTAAGAAGAATTAACCAGAGAGGTAGATGGAGAACTTGGAGAGATCCATGTAAAGAAAAACTAGAAAGGAAAGAGTAAAACTAGAAGGAGGAAGTGATCAATGGGAAAAAAATTCTTCAGTAAAGGAAAAGCTTGATAAAAGATCACTAAATCTGTCAGTTAAAATATCCCCAGTAATATTAAACAGAGAAGTTGCACATTAGAGACCAGATTCCAGAGGACTTAGAGGAGAGCAAGTAGAGGCATCAATTATGAACAGAAACTCCAAAGAGAAAAGGGAGAAATATAGGAAATAACTAATGCTTGGTCATTTCATAGTAAAAGAGAAATTGAGAATTTTTTTGAAAAAGAGATTGTCCTCAAAGCTTAAAATGCCAAAGAGAGGAATTTGAATCTTATTTATCCTAAGGGTCCTGGGGGCTCACTAAGTTTTCTTGATCAGGACAGCAAAGTGGTCAGATCTGTCTTTTAGGACTATCAAAGATATTGGTTACTCTCAGCAATGCTATGATCTGGGACAATCCTGAAAGACTTGTGGTGGGGAATGCTATCCACCTCCAGAAAAAGAAGGAGCCAGATGGATGCAGATCAAAGCATAATACTCTTCACGTTGGTGTCTTTATGATTTTATTTTGGGTTTTTGGTTATGTATGAATGTTCTCTTATAACAATGACCAATATGGAAGTGTTTTTTGAATGATAATAAAAAAAATTTAAGAGATGATTCTGAACAGCCAAAAAAAGGAATATCAGAATTCAAATATCCAAAATATTCAATAGTCCCCTAAGAAAGAAATCAGGCTTTTCCTCCTTGACCTCAAAGGGCACAAATGAGGACCAAAAGAGACAGATTCCAGGCATAAAGAATCTCCTCATTCTGAGGATGTGTTACTTTGTGAATCTTGAAGAAGACTCTAGATGACCCCAGAAAGGAGTCATAATTGATTTAAGAGGTGACCCAGGCCCTTCCAAATGCTACAATCCTGTGACATCCTGATTTTCAGAGTTTGGGAGGGAATTATCAGAAGTTAGACTGGAGGTCAGTAAAAAACTCTCCAACAACTAGAGCTACCTCAAAGAGGAATGGACCACCTTGGGAGGTCTCCTGGCCAAACTGGTGATTTACTGGTGAGGATCTGATCCCCATACGGTGTCAGAACTTCTAGCTCTGACCTTTCTCACCTTCACTTGGTTTACTGCTGGCTTCTTGGCTTGCTTCTTCCCTTAGCTTTGGGCAAACACCTAATTCCTTCGTTAAGTATCTCCTGAGCCTCTTTTGAGAGATGAATTAATTAGTTTGCATTTTAACCACCGGTTATTATTAATAGTAACCTTGAACAATTATAGTTATTACTGTATCCTGGCTTCGGGCTGGAAGAGTGCAAGGATTCTTTCCCCAACAGCTGGATGGAGCCACTCCCAGGGAAAGGGCACCCAGTGAGCAAGTCTTAGAAACATGAAAGTGTCCTCCAGGCAAGAAGGGGAAAAAAAGTTCCATCTTCTTGAGGCAGGGAGGTTGACAGCTGTCGGATGAGTCACCCTGCATTCCCACACCCAGGTGTCTAAAGACAGAGGCAAGAAGCACTCTGTTTTTTTATTTTTTATCTCAAGTCTCAGCCTTCCTATGAAATCCAAAATGGAAGCATGCTTCCACAACTTGGAGATCTGGAAATGGTGGTATTCAGAAATGACCCATCAAAGGATCATCCAACCAGACTGGAGAGAGTCCTCAGAAGCCAGGTTGTTCAATCTCCTCACTCTGAAGAACAAGAATTCCAAACCCAAGAGAGGAATCCACTTATTTACCTATTCCTTGTGAGGCAACATACAGAGGTCTTTGAAAAAAGTAATGCCCTCCCCACCAGGTGGCTCAGTGGATGGAGAGTCAGACCTAGAGAGAGGAGGTCCAGGGTTTGAATTTGGTCTCAAATACTTCCTATGTGTGTGACCCTGGGCAAGTCACTTAACCCTATTGCCTAGCCCTTACCAGTCTTCCACCTTGAAACCAATACACAGCATTGATACTAAGATGGAAGGTAAGGGTTATTTAAAAAAAAGTCTTGTTGGGTACAAGAAAGGAAAGGGAAAGATAAGAATGTATTAATCACCTACTATGTAACAGGTACTGTGTTAAGTGCTGTACAAATATTTGATCCTCACAACCACCCTAGCAGGTAGGTGCTGTTATTATTTCCACTTTAGAGTTGAGTAAACTGAGGCAAAAAGAGAAAAAGGAACTTGCCCAGGGTTACATAGGTAGTATCTTAAGCTATATTTGAACTCAGATCTTCCTGACTCTAGGCCAGATGTTCTGTCTACCTCAGTGGTACAGTGGAAAAGGGGCCAGATTTGGAGTCAGAAGACCTGGATTTGATTGTCTCCACAATTCGTGATCCACGTGCCTTTAGACAGATCAATTAACCACTCAGTCTCAATTTCCATATTTGTAACATGAGGGGGTTGAACAGTTGGCTTTGAAGGCTCCTGCTCCATCTGTAATAATAATTATTACTATAGTTATATTTGAATTCATATAGTACTTTACACACATTGTTCCCTTTGATCCTTTCAATAATCCTATAAGGTAGATGCTACTGTTATCTCAACTTTATGAAGAAACTGAGACCCAAAAAGGTTAACAACCTCATGACTAATAAGTGTTTGAGTCAGGATCTAAACTTGAGTCTTCTTCACTAGGTAGCTATTAAATAGTACACTGAGCCTGGAGTCAGGAAGACCTGAGCTCCAATCCATCTTCAGATACTTCTTAGATGTAATGTCCTGGGCAAGTCACTGAACCTCTCTGACTGGCTAACAAAAGGAGCCACTGGAGCCACTGAAGAAGGAAATGGCAAAACACTCCAATATGCTTGCCAAGAAAACCCCATGGGCTCATGAAGAGTCTGATTCAACTTTAAATCCTCATCTCTCTCGGATGCCATCCAACTGGGACGCCATGATCTTCCCTGCAGGATTTGCTCTGAGCATCGTGTCACTGACTCTTATCGAAGGGGCTAAGAAGGCAGGCAGAGAAGAGATGTATTTATTAAAGGCTCCCATATTGATTGCTTCCCCAACCACAAATGTTTTCAGCCAGAGCATTTAATTCCAAGTTGAAGTTACTTGGAAAGCCCTCCAGCAAAGCACTTATCTTCTGACGTTTTTCTTCCATTGTATCCTATATTAATATGCCACCCCAGAGAGTGTAGGAAAACCCAGCAATAAATTCTGAAAGCTGGAGGGCTCTTGGAGGGAAGGCATAGTTCTGAGTTCTTTGGATACTGTCTCAGCAGACCCAAGGTTGGACTCGGGAGTCTTCTGAGACCCAACACTGGCTTCTCTGTTGGCCAAGGTTACAAATGGACATTGGATTGGTTACTTAAATTTTCTAAGCATCAGTTTTCAGTGCCTCCTTCATAGTGTTATCAGGAAGCTCAGAAAAGATCATGCCTTTGGAAGGGTAGCACACATTAAATCAATTATTGGGCAGCTTGATGGCATAAAGGATAAAACACTGGGCCTGGAGTCAAGAAGACCTGAATTCAAATCCAGCTTCATATATTTACTAGCTATGTGATTTAGGGCAAGTCACACTATTGGCCCCAGTTTCCTCAACTGTAAACTGAGGATAATAACAACACTTACCTTCCAGGATTTTTTTGAGTATCAAATGAGATAATATTTGTAAAGGGCTTCCCATGGTGCCTGGCATCTAGTAGATATTAAATGAATGTTTATTCCCTTCTCCTCTAATTATTCAAGAATAATACAGCTTGGGGGCAGCTAGGTATCAGAGTAGATATAACACCAAACCTGGAATTGAGAAGACTTGGATGCAAATCTACCCTTAGACAGTTTCTAGCTGTGTACCTTGGACAAGTCACTTAACCCTGTTTGCCCAGCCCTTGTCCTTCTGTCTTAGAATTGTTATTAAGACAGAAATTAAAGGTTAAAATAATAATAATAATACAGCATGTCCTCAATGTCTTAGTACCTGTAGCTTTAAGCTTCTCTTAGATGTGAGAAATAATAGTATTTATATAGCACATTAAGTTCTGAAAATCACTCTGCCTATTTTATCTCATTTACTCTTCAAAACAGTCTTGGAGTTGTCTCTCAAAAGTGCCTGGGTCCCCAGGCTCATACAGCTAGCAAGTGTAGGAAATCAGATTTGAGCTGAAGTCAGATTTGAGCCCAATCTTTCTGACTCCAAGTCTAGCATTCTATCCACTACACTTGTGGAGGAGGAGGAAGAGGAGAAAGAAAGGAAGGAGATGAAGGAAGAGGAAGGAGGAGGAGGTTTCCTCATCTAAAGAAATGAAGAGATTGGACCAGATCTCTAAGATCTTGTCCATTTTCTGTCATTCTAAGACTCTATGTCATTTTGGGAAAGAAAAAACATTTCTCTCTCTTGTAGACAGCCTAAGTAGCTCCAAATGCACTTTGCATTTATTATGTTCCGAAGACTGGTGCCTGGAGCAATTAAAAATTCCTTGTCTCCCTGCCCTGTTCTTTCTTTAAAAAAAAAAAAAGTTTATTGAGGCCTTTCATTTTTACATCACAGTCATTTCCAAATATACTCAAACGCAAATGCATAAACCCAACTTGTAACAAAAATAATATTTAAGCAAAACCAAATAACCCAATGAATATCTGATGGTGTATGCAACAATTCCCATGATCTCCTCCATACTTTTCTTTTCTTTTCTTTTAAACCCTCACCTTCTGTCTTGGTATCAATACTGTGTATTTGGTTCCAAGGAAGAAGAGTGGTAAAGGCTAAGCAATGGGTGTCAAGTGACTTGCCCAGGGTCACATAACTGGAAAGTGCCTGAGGACAGATTTGAACCCAGGACCTCCTGTCGCTAGTTTAGCTCTCAATCCACTGAGCCACCCAGCTGCTCCGTTTTAAAAGATTACAATTCTATGAGTGATGAATAAATGTACCTGTTTCTCCACAATTCCATTGGCATTGAGTTTCAATTATTTTAATTACTTCTGCCAAAGTGATGGATATGAAAAGTACCTCCTGGTTGTTTCAGTTTATGTCTCTGATCTTCCCTTCTCTTGTCTTTCCCTAGAACACCATATGTCCATCCATTCTTCCAACAGTCCTACTGATTACTCCCACTCATCTATCTTTATACTAAGGCTTGGTAAAGGGAATGTTCCCCTTCACTTCCTCTTAGTAAACAAAACGCCCATTTGGGGCACCATCAATAAACAATGTACTAACAACCAACCTGGGACTAATTATTCTCTTTTAAGTTCCAGACAATGTGATCAATCTTATTCTCAAATCAGAACTTTTGAACCAATCTCTTCTTTTTCTTTTAGATTACGTGTAATGGGGATGGGGGGATTCATACTGAAGCACATGGTAAGGAATGGCGGCTTTTGTTTTTATTTTAGCCATTTGATAGGATATCCTCCAACCAAATCAGGTTTGGAAAAGGGTTTTCCACTGAACCATAACCTCGCATACATACAACACTGCTGTCTTTCCAGAGAATTCCCCTTGGGAGACAAGCGTGCTGTTGTGAGTTTGTACAAATCTGCTGCTAATTTCATGTTACTCACAGCCGAAGTATTTATAACCCTGTCTTGCTAAATCATTTTAAAGCATCTGAGCAGAAGAAAATTAATCCATTCCTGAAGTCTTTCTGCCTCCAGTGTTTTTTGAATTAGTTAAACTAACAGATTTTTTTTTTCATTAGAATTGGCCTTTAATTCTTTCCTGGGATCTGAAGTCCCAATGTTGGTAATTGCAGATTTAATTCCATTGGGTTTTCCTCTCAAATACACTCCAATTTGGGGGTTCCCACTTTTCTCTCACTTTCAATGTTAAGTGAAGGTTGAGGGTTTTTTCCTCCCAAAGCAATAAAGAACAGTGTCCCCTCACTAAAATATACACGGTAGGTTTTTAATTAGTGTTTTTATAAGTGAGAGCCTATTAAAAATAACACTCTTTCAAATGTTTCCAGATTTAGAGTCATTTCTCATCTTGTTTTTCTTATTGAAATTTCTTCTTATAAGCACATTTACCAAAACATATAAAACAGCTTTGATGAAGACCATGAACAGAATGACAGTCAGTCCTTTAAACACAAGTAACCCTCTTCTAGAAATTCCTGGGACTCTTTTTTTTTTAATAGAAGTATTCTACTTATCATGCCTCAAACCTAAAAAGACATTCGAATTTTTTTTTAATCTGAAATCCCCAATGGTCTTTGTTGAACCCAACCAACTTTTAGTCAAGTTAGTGGTTTGAGACCCTTGGAGTCATCCAACTAATGAAAAATTATTTACTAAGCCCTGGAGCTACAAGATAGCCCCTGCCCTCAAAGGGCTTACATTCTAACCTGGGGAAAATGTTGTATATAACTAGGTTTATATAAGATATAGGAGAATGAGTTGAAAGCAGTCTCAAAAAAGGGATGCATTTATGGTTGGTGGGGGGGACCAGGAAAGGTCTCTTGGGTACGGTGGGATCTGAGCTGAGTTTTGGAGGAATCCAGGGAAGTTAAAGAGGAAGACTTCCAGAGGGAGAAAGTATCACAGGCATTAAAGATAGCCAGTTCGTGGGTACAATGTCATTCTTTTTTTCTTTTTAATTTTTGGTCTGCTTTCAATGAATGCCCACTCTAAAGGTAAATAAGAAAATTAATAAAGAATCTGCATGAATTCAATGTTTTCTCCTATGAGTGCTGAACCACCAAATGGTGACAACAATTGACTTTCTTCCACGCTAAATCACATGGTTATTTGACTGGACTCCTCTGACTCTTCAGATATAGTATTCATATAGCTCTAACCTTTCCTATGAATAACTGTAACACCTTTTAAATGCATAGAAAGTAAGGTGCCCAGATACATAGAAGTATCCAATTGTTGGATCATAGATTTTGAGCTGGAAGGGACCTCAAAGAGAATCTTTTGAAAACCTCTCCTTTTGAAACTGAGGAAATGAGAGGAGAGAACTAAAGAGATGAAATATCCATGCCCATCCCTAACCGCACAAGTCAAAAGATCATAGAGCCATAGATCTGGGCTAGAAGGGACCTTGGTTGTCATCTGGTTTAGCCCCTCAGGTATTCCTTATCTGCCCCTTTATACTGCCTCCCTCTGTCCATGTAGATGGCAATATAATAGACCCTCAAAAATCTTTTGGCAATACTGGGTACAGACTCACACTGATGCCTCTGCACTCTCCATCCTAAATCCCTTTGGGACCAGTGATATTCATTTGCAAGACAGATGATGGCTGGGGAAAATCATGCCACCATGGGATAAAATAAAACAAAGAAAAGGAAAGAAATAAACATTTATCAGGCACCTACTATATGCCAGGAACTGCTCTAGGTGAATTTTAAAATATTATCTTATTGGATCCTCACAATAACCTCATAAAGAAGGTGCTATTGTGCTATCATTCTCTCCATTTTACAAGTGAAGAAACTGAGGCAAACAGAGTTAAGTGACTTGCCCAGCATCACATAGTTAGTGTCTAAGACTAAATTTGAAGTCTTCCTGACTCCACGTCTAGTGCTGTATTTGCCACCCACTTAGCTAACAAATGGAGTACACTTCTGGATAACAGTCCAAAAGATAGATGATCAACTCTTTGTTTTTCAAAAGCAAGTTTTTTTTTTCCTCTTGCAGTCTTGTTTTCCCAGTCTAGGAATGCCTATGTCTGGCTCTTTCAGGTTGGCATTTCAAAGGATCCTGTTTAGTTTCAGCTCTTGACTAAATGAGCCAACCACTGAGGAAGAATCATGTACATTTGCCATTCAAACAAACTTACTGAGTATGTGTCACAGAATCATAGCATGGCAGATGTGGAAGAGACCTTGGAGGCTTGATAGGCCATCCAAAATCTGAAAAAGTGGCAATCTAGTCTCATGCCCAGTGGGGCCACACAGAGCAGTGACCAGAAGACCAGCAGACAATCATTTAAGCAGTGGTCATACAAAAACATCAGGAAGCAATACTGACAGAAACTACACACACACACACACACACACACACACATATCAGCAAAGTCTACTCATCCAACAGAGGCAGTGTACCACGCAAAGCCAATGAGGAGCAGAGCAAGGATATCCATAGCCCCTTAGTATTGGAAGAATAAATTGACCTTTTTTTGTATGTGCTTGGCACAGATGTTCCCTAGATGTGAGTCTCTCTTCATTTGTCCCCAATATATACCCCTTCTTCCCACTAATGGTATGAGTATATATTGTAACTTGTACCCCAGTGGTTTATGGAGAAGATGTTTTATTGATACTTTTCTTACTATATAATTTCATTAAATACTTTTTCTTAGAATTAATTGTATCTTCTGGCAACTATAAGAAGAATAAAACATCAGTGGGGGCTCATAAGCTATAGTTTTGAGTGAATATGGTTCCACATAATATATGTATGAGAGAGTGGAAACATTGTATCTATGGCAGTAATATTTGGGAACCCCACTAGTTGAGTTGAGAGGGTCCTCTAAATGCTCCAGTTAAAAGCTGAGGTGAATCTGTGGATTAAGAGCCAACCCTCAAGACAGGAGGTTCTGGTTTCAAATCTGAACTCAGATACTTCCTAGCTGTGTAACCCTGGGAAAGTCATTTAACTCCCATTGCCTACCCCTTACATGCCTTGGAACCAATACACAGTACTGATCCAAAGCTTTAAAAAAAAGTTCTGCCTGCCATTTGCAAACAGAAAGTATTATATATATATATATATATATATATATATATATATAATATGCATTATATATATGCATATATATATACCCAAATTTAGTAGTTAAAATGTGATTAAACATAAACCACTGAAGCTTTATTTATTAATTGGTACTAAGTCTTAGCATATTCCAGTGGCTTGGCATAGCTTGACTATATTTAAAGATGCTGGAAATAAGCCAAATTCTTCAATTCCTTTGCATAGACACACACATGGGTGATAATCCCACCCAAGAAGGTAGAAAATGGAAATATAGACATAGAAAGCCCGTGTTTGAATGCGTTCCTAAGAATTTAAGGTCTCCCAGCCAGCTTTGCCTCAGGGAACCCTCTAAATGCATCTGGAGTGGTATCAGGGCTGTCCAGTGGCATAAATATTAAACTCTGCCAGTCTCTTGCTTACTTATGGACTCCAGGAACCATCACTGTAACCTTGACAATCAACTTAATGAACTGAGTCTCTCCAGGCAAAGGAAGCAATGAGTTTGCTGGGATTGTGTAAATGTGTCCAGAGCTTGGCACCAGTATATTTATGACCCCCCAATACTGAATGCAAACAAATCCCTGCTTCAAATAACATAGTAATATGAAAGTGTCTTGAGCCAAAACCAATTATAAGGGACAAAATCTGGAAGTCAGTCGGTTACCACCAACTACTTTTCAACACTATCCAAATCCCAGCTTTAAATTTTGAATGCTCCCACCTAAGAAGGTTTCATCTCTTAGATCAGTGTGGCATAATAAAGATGCTGAACTCTGGATCACCTTGTATGATGAATTTATTTTTCAAATTCTTAAATACATCAAATGTAACATAATCCAAAATGGCAGATCTCTTGCGTCAGCTCCCTTCTCTTCACTCACTTCCCTAGTTCAGGACCTTCTTATCTCTCGCCTGCATGGTTACAAAAGTCACATAAATGGATTCTTTGCTTCTAATCTCCCTCTTCTTCATTTTAACCTCCATCCAGCAAGAAGAAATCATTCTAAAGACTTATCCATTCTCTCTCTGTCCATGAACCTCTGGGGTTCCCAGTGGCTTCCAGGATAAAACATAATCTTTTCAAGTTGGCTTTAAAAACACTTCCTAGTCTGACTCCAGCTTGCCTTACCAAACTCAAACACTACTCCCATCTATGTATTCTGCTTTTCAGCCAGATTGACCAATACACTGTCTCCTGATCTCAGTGTCATGTTATCTTGTTATTCCTCCTCCCATTTCTGTGTCATTGGATAAGCTGTAGCTCACACATGGAGGGTACTTTCCCCTCAATCAGTCAATGGATCAATCTTTGAACATTAATTAGGTGCTTACTATGGCCAGGCACTGTGATAACTACTAGGGATACAAAGGAGAAAAGAAAAATGAAAACCCATCCTGCCTTCAGAGGCTTTCATTTAAATGTCCTAAAATTACTACATACAAGATACATACAGAATACATAGAAAGGAGCCTTGGAAGAGGAGAGAATCAAGAACTGAAGGCACTGGGGAAAATCTCCTTCAGAAGGAGGCACTTGAGCTGAGGCTTGAAGGAAGAAAAGGAATCTAAGGGGCTGATTAGAAGGGAGAGCATTACAGGAATGGGGGACAGCCATGCAAAGACATGGAGATGAGAGATAGAGTATTAGGTGTGAGGAACAGAAAGAAATCCAATATAGCTGGATCATAGAATACATGGAGGGAATTAGGTGTTAAAAGAGTAGAACACAGAAGGGAGCCAGATTGTAAAGCTCTTTAAATGCCAAAGCGATGGGTCTATAGTTGATCTTAGAGATAATGGGAAGTCGCTGGAGATTATTGAAGAGGGATCTGATATGGTCAGATCTGCACTTTATAAAAAAATCACTTTAGCAGCTGTGTGGAATAGATTCAAGTAAGGAGAGACTTAAGGCAGAGAATCCAATAAAGAGACTATCACCATAGTCCAGACAAGAGGTGATGAAGATATGTTCAAGAGATGTAGAGAAAGAAGTGGCAAGATTGAGCAACCAATTGGATATTTGGGATCAGTGAGAAAGGAGTTGAGGATGACTCCAAGGATATAAATCTGGGTAACTGGAAAGTTGGTGGTGCCCTCAACAGTAACAGGGAAGTTTGGAAGAGAGATAGATTTAAGGGGATAATAGTGAATTCTGTTTTGGACATGAAGACATCCTCACTTCTTCCTCTTGAAATCCTCAGCTTCCTTCAAAGTCCAGTTCATGTACCACATCCTCCAAGAAGCCGTTGGGTGTTAATGCACTCTCCCTTCTCAAATAATTATATATAATCTGTCTGTCTGCTTGTCTCTTTATAGTAGAATATAAGCTCCTTGAAGGCAGGTACCAACTTTTTTTTTGTCTAGCATAGTACCTTGCACATAATAGGTGAGTAATGACTTATGATTTATGGGAGAATGTTATCCACTTCTAGAGAAAAAAAAACTGTTGAATCAGATAGATATGGATCAAACATACTATCTTTCACATCATTGTTTTTATAGTTTTATTTGGGGATTTTGATTTTGTGTGAGTATGCTCTTATAACAATGACAAATATGGAAGTGCTTTGTGTGGTAATAAAAATAAAATTTTCTAAATAAAATGATTCCTAAAATATGTTTTAAAAAGTAACAGATATTTAATAAATGCTTACTAGATTGATTTTAATTTCATTTAAATTAATAAATGAAATTAAAATTAAAAACCAGTACTATAGCTTCCCTGTATAGGAATAAATCTGTTCTAAAGATCCAATGACTAGAAAATAAAGACTGAGCAGAGAATTGTTATCATTCTCAATTCCATATATGTAAGTCATAGGTTTTGAGTTATAATGAGCCTCCGAAGCCATCTAGTAAAGTTCCCTGTGTTTTGATTCCCTTTCAACAACAACAGCAATGTGTTGTGAATCCCTAGGCTAACTTAATATACTACTCCTAATGTTCTTTATAATTATTTACTGCTGAAACCACCTTTAAATAATTTTAGCACAAACCTTAGTTGACAAACCACTAAGTGGGAACCACTGGTGTTCCAACAGCTTCATTTTACAAATGAAGAAACTAAGGCTTTGGGAGATTAAGTGACCGGCCAAAGGTCATACAGGCAGTCAATGGCAGAGGTGAGATTTGAACTCAGGACCCCTGATTCCAAATCCACAACTATTTCCATTGTGCTACCTCCCCCAAACTATGGCTCCCTTCCATCCCCAGTGAAAATGTCATGATTCTTTTTGTAAAGAAAAATTTGACAAAATCTCCTTGACTAGTTCCCAGGATACAGCTGAAAACTCTGAGCAGCTGAATGCTTGACTTATTCCCCTGGGGAAATGGCATATTAGTCACCCTGTAAAAGTTTAATTTTATTTCGCTTATTTTATTACCTGGCATGTTATCAGATCTGTCTCTTTGTTTCCCTAGCATACCATTGTGTGTTGCACTGAGAACTCCTTGGAGTTTTGTCATCCCTTTCCTCCTAGTAAAACTAGAGAAAACAAAAGAAACTCCAAAAGGTCGATGTTGTATTGGTTAGCGATGGCTATAGAGAATGGAGCTACTGCATCTGTGCAGGAATTTCCTCCCAAGACTGTTATTATAAAGTCACATTTTCAATATGTAAAAAGAAAAATGGCAATGGCCCCAAAGACCATAGAACAATGGGGAAAGGATTCCATCTTCTAGATCCTCTTCTCCTCCCTTGGTTTTTAGGACAATGTTGGGTCGTTGTTCTCTTCCTATCTTTCTGACCAGTCCCATCTCCTTTGCAGGTTCATCATCCATGCCTCATCCCCTTGAGGGTGGCTCTAACCCAGGGTTCTTTCTTGGGCTTTCTCCTCTTTTTTCTCTCTTAATGATATCATCTCCTTCCATGCATTCATTATCTGTGCTAAAGGCTATTAACCTAGTCCAATAACTTTAGTGTGTATATATGTACACATACACAGATATACATATATAAACACATGTGCACATATATGGATATATACACAAAATATATATTATATTGCATATATTATATGCACATATAGTGTACACACATTCCATATATATATATATATATATATATACACATTGTCAACCTGGAGAAACACAGAACCACTAAGGCAGTTACCAAAAACTTTAATCAGGATAAGGTAGACAATGCTCTTATGGCCACCACACAGACAGAGCCAAATTCTGGGACTCTGGGGACATTGTCTCCAGGAAAAATGTACCCCAGCTGGGAATTCCCCATCCAGCTAAAGAACTTGGGATCTTATAGACTCTTTAGGGACTCTAGGAAAGGAAGGATGAGTGATAGGCTTACATAGAGGCTAGGGAAGGAGATCAGGGGCTGGACTAGCTGGGAGCTTTCTGCCTAGATACAATGAAAGAAACTACTAAGATGAAAAGGAACCTAAGATTTGATTGTATCTGCTAATCCTATGTAGGGTGAGATCAATGAGTACTTGAAGATTTATTGTTCAATCTAAGACAAACCTACTATTCCTACCTAGGGTGATTCAAGGATACTTGAGGGTTTCATAATACAAGGCTGTCAACATCTATAAATATATTTTATCTATAGCAAATATATGTGTATATGTACATACATTTATGTACATATCATATAATACACATAAAATGTGTATATATTCCCATATATATATTTAGATAGATAGATACATTTCCACACTCTCTTCCCCAAATAACCATGTATTTATTTTGTATACACCTTGTATTTGTTATTGTTGTTCAATGGTTTTAGCCATGTCTGACTATAACCCCATTTGTGGTTTAATGGCAAGGATTCTGAAGTGGTTTGCTATTTTCTTCTCCATCTCATTTGACAGATGAGGAAACTGAGGCAAACAGGATTAAGTGATTTGTCTATGGTCACACAGCTAGCAAGTGTCTAAGGCTAGATTCAAACTTATGGAGATAAGTCTTCCTGATTGCAAGCCCAGTGTTTTATTCACTATTTCATTTAGATGCCCTTATTTATCAGCCTTGTATTTACTTATCTATTTACATGTTGTATTATCCTAGTAAAATGTATGCCCCATGAGAGTAGAGATTTTCTCATGATTTGTATTTGTAGCCCCAGATCCTAATGCAAAAGAAAATTCTAAGGAAGCTTCATCAAAGGCTTCACTAGACTGCCCAAGGATTCCATGGCACAAAAATTGTTAAGGATCCCTATTCTATATAGATGACTCCCAAATCTACCCAGCCAGCCCTCTTCTCTCTCTTCTGAGTTCCACCCCCACATGTTTGACTATTTGTTGAATGTCTTCCCCTACATATCCTGTCAGCATCTCTAACTCAAAATGTCCCATAAAACCTCCTCAAAACAAAGTATCTTTTCCCTTAAGCCCACTTCTTCTTCCATATTCCCTATTTCATTCTAGGACACCATCATTCTTCCAGACCCCACAGGATGGGACTGTAGAATTACCCTCAACTCTCTACTTTCTCATCAATTCATTAAGCAGTAACCAAGTCTTGTTAATTTTACCTTGCCATCATCTCCCACATCCTTCTCTCTTCTTTCTATTTATACCACAATCATGTAGTTTAGACCTTTGTCATCCCTTGGATGGATTATTACAATAGCCTTCTAATTGATCCCTTTATTACCCTGAAGCCTCATCCCTCTCTAATCCATATTTCATAAAACTGCCAAATTCCTAAAGCACAGATCTGATTAGCTCAAAATCCTGCAGCAGCTCCCTTCTAACTATAGTATTTTTTTAAAAGAATGAAGGAAGGAAGGAAGGAAGGAAGGAAGGAAGGAAGGAAGGAAGGAAGGAAGGAAGGAAGGAAGGAAGGAAAGGAAAGAAAGGAAAGAAAGGAAGAAAGAAAGAAAGAAAGAAAGAAAGAAAGAAAGAAAGAAAGAAAGAAAGAAAGAAAGAAAGAAAGAAAGAAAGAAAGAAAGAAAGAAAGAAAGAAAGAAAGAAAGAAAGAAAGAAAGAAAGAAAGAAAGAAAGAAAGAAAGAAAGAAAGAAAGAAAGAAAGAAAGAAATGAAGGAAGGAAGGAAGGAAGGAAAGGAAAGGAAAGGAAAGGAAAGGAAAGGAAAGGAAAGGAAAGGAAAGGAAAGGAAAGGAAAGGAAAGGAAAGGAAAGGAAAGGAAAGGAAAGGAAAGGAAAGGAAAGGAAAGGAAAGGAAAGGAAAGGAAAGGAAAGGAAAGGAAAGGAAAGGAAAGGAAAGGAAAAGAAATTCCTATTGTTTAGTAATTAAAGCCTTTTAAAATCTGGTTCTAATCTGTGTTTCCGACAAGTTGAATTCACACTACACCTCCTCACTCATGCATGATATTCCATCCCCCACCTCTGTGCTTTTGCCCAGGCTGTCCCCCCTTCTAGAGACTTTATTCCCATTCTTTCCCCCAAATAACTACCTACTGTCAATCTTCAACATTCAGAGGTTTAACTTTGGAGAGTTCAAGTATCCACGACCTCATTTTCACTTTCATTGGCAACCCCACACATTTGCAGCTATGTGGAGTAGAGATAAAAATGAGAGGTAGGATGCCACAAGTTTATGGAGTGGCTGGTATCCTGGTAGGAGCTCCATTGGTCTCAACCACTCTGTTGTTTTAAAGACCCTTCCTGTGCATTTGCTGTATATTTTCATTGTTTGCCTTTAAAACTCAAGTTTTGTGTTGTAATCATGCCCCCAAAGAACGTGTAAGTCCTTTAGGCTCTAAGCTGAAGCACGCAAAGTCAGTGATGAGGCTTAGTGAGAACAAAAAGAAGGAAACTTCATAAAAGTGTTTGTTATGGTTACAAATCTGACCTCACATATTTCCTACCTGTGTGATCCTGGGCAAGTCACTTAATCCCCATTGCCTAGTCCTTACTATTCTTTTGCCTTGGAACCAATACACAGCATTGATTCTAAGTAGGAAGGGAACAAGGTTTTTTCTAAATAAATAAAAATTTTAAGTAGATTAAAGTATTTGAGAATCCACTCCAGAAAGTGCTAGAGCAACCTTTTAAGTATACAAGAGAACTTTAAAAATGGAAAAACATCTAAGTTTAGGGGCAAATGAAATGGTGGAGGAACAAAAAAGTGTGGTTGCTATTGAAGGTCCAACAAAGGTAGAGGCATGTAATAAAGGGCCAAGAAAATGCAAATCCTTTTGTAGTTAGCCAAGGCTGGGTTTATCGTTTTAAGCTATGGTTTTAAAAATATGAAATTTCCTGGTGAAACTGGTTATGTTGATGCTACAGTTGCTGATGGTTTCAGAACGTGTTGAAAACAATGTTTGAGAAAAAAAATATTACCTACCAGAACAACTGTTTAATGCCATTGAGACTTGTCTTTTTTTGAAACAGTACTTAACAAAAGGCATCGCCAAAGCCCTGTGTTCAAGGATTTTAAGGATTATTGGATTCTACTGTGCAACTTCACGTACAATTCACCTAGCCCCAAATCCCAGGGTTTTGCAAGGAAAAATAAGACCAGAATGCCAGTATATTGCACTGGAATAGAAACGAGTAGATGACTGCAGAGCTTCTGGTATTGTTCAACAATCGTGTCATTCCAAAGGTAGAATATCTGTAGGAAAAGAACCTTGAATTCAATACACTTGACAGTGTACCAGTTTATATTCTTAAGCAGCTAGAAAATGTTCATGAAAATATAGACGTTTTTATGTCATCCACCACCACAACTTTGATCCAATGTATAGATCAAGGAATCAAAAAAACCTTTCAAGTGCCATTATATAATAGGGAAATCTACCACCATACCTACAATTACTTAGTACTGGACCCAGAAACCACCATGAAGGATTTCTGGAAATCTGCTACTGTGCTTTAAGTCATTAACCAAATTGAAGTATCCTAGGGAAATATTTCACAAACTACCTTAAACAACTGCTGAGAAAAGGGTGGCCTGCTTGGATGCATGATTTTTTTTTTTTACAACCCTTACCTTCCATCTTAGAATCAATACTGTGAATTTGTGCCAGGAGCCATCAAAGACCACACTGTTTGATATGGTCACACGTGGAAACTGGGGACTACAAAGCCTCCCCCAGGAAGGATGGAAACCCCCACTGGAACCTCCCTGAATGACTTTCCTTATTAACATCCGCTTATTATTGGAATTTCTATGATTATTATTCTTACTTAGCCCCAGGAAAAATAGATGAGAGCAAAGTGTGTCCCATTTTAATCCCCACAGAATATCACAAAAAGATTATAATTATAGAATTAAACCTAAGGATTATTATGTACCCAGTTGGATAGGACCCTCTTTTCTAGCCATAAAACTTATGGCAAATTTGTGTTCAGAATTCCTCAACCTAAATCTGGATCATGTTGATTCTACCCTCTGACCCCGCATTTGGCAACAATGTTTTGGCGACAATCTCCTTAGGCTTCACGTCTGTTGTTAGGATCTATGGAAACATGTATGTTGAGAATGAAACTGTGTGCCAAGTAGATGTGTGATCATGAGGGTATAAAATAAAGCCAAGCCTTAGCCAAGGTGGAGCAGGTTTTCCTGTGAAACCTATGCTGCTGGTTGAATACGAAAGCTGTGTCCCATTCATCATTCCATCGACATTGTCCCACCTCCAAGACCCCATCCCCTGTGGGAGTCTGGCCCACCCCACAGCATATTGGTTATAAGGCAGAAGAGTGATAAGGGCTAGGCAATGGGGGTCAAGTGACTTGCCCAGGGTCACACAGCTGGGGAATCTCTGAGGTCAGATTTGAACCTAGGTCCTCCTGTCTCTAGGCCTGGTTCTCAATCCACTGAGCCACCCAGCTTCCCCTTTGGATGCATGATTTTTAAGGCTTTAAAGATTTTTGATGATGCAGTAAGGCAGAATACTGAAATGATCATGCATCTAGTACACAATATCAGAGGTAATGGTTTAAGGCTTTGGGATAGGAAGATGTCTATGACATCCTGCAGAAGTATCCCTAAGAGCTGACAAATGAGGAGTTAGATATGATAGCTCAGGAAGGTCTTCAGGACAGAAAAGATAATGACAATGAACAAGTCTCATGATTGTGCCATTCAGTTTCCAAGCTTCAAGAGTGGTATGATATAAGTGACTAGCTGTCAAGAGACATCAAGGCTGCCAAACCTATCATTGATTTCAGCCTTAAGGTTAAAAGTCAAATCACCTCTGCTATGCTCTTCCCAAAGTCCAAAAATCAGGTCCCTTAAGGATCTCAAATGTCATAGACACCAATGATGGACTATTTTCAGTTGGTGCATCCTTCATGATCTCCAACCTGATTCACCAACCTTGAAGGACAGAATGTCAGAGATAATTTCAAGACTTTGCCAGTCTCAGCATCTTTTGACAGCAGCAACTAAAGTCTCAGTAAATCTTTCCCTTGTTTTTCAGAGGCCAGTTGATGTAGAGAACTTTATGGAAGTATTATTTATATGTGTGTGTGTGTGTGTGTATAATAACATAATATATAGAGAAGTATAACATATAATATAATATAATACCCTCATACCACCATATGACACAGTGAAAGTAAAGATTCAGGTTTAAAAAATGATTTAGTTAAAAAATAAAAATAAAAAGATTTAGCTTTAAGAATTTTATTTGCTATACAGTATTTATAGTGCTGTTGACTTCATGTGTTGTGAAAAGGTAATATTGTCTGAAATAAACTTTTATTGAAATGTCAACACAAAAGAACACAGAAATTCTGGGGAATTACTAGCAAGAAAAGATGTTTTACATGTTACCAATTTTATTTTGTGTACTGCATTTCATAGGTTAATTCATGTGTTGGGGGAAGGTGTCTATTAACAGAATTGATGTTTTGTTATATAGAATCATATAGAGAAAATGTATTTTCAGCAATCTAGCAAAAGATTATAGTTTTTCATAGTCATGAGAAACTAACCTCATATTTCCCATATGTTCAATGTGTCAGCATTCACATTTTTTACTTCCTGGTCAGACACTAACCCTCTTTCTAGCCCTACTGAAAAGAAACTCCATTCTGCCAGTCCCTATTCAAACTAAGTCTTTCCCAGCAGTGGTAGTTGGCTTAGCTCCAGGTTCCCCACCCCCTAAAAGCAGACACTCCAAAGGTTCCTGCTTTAATTATTCTTGCTAAGTAGGTACTAAGCTTAACATTTGTTTTTTCTCTACCTCTGAAGGAATGAAATTGATGTCAAAATATAAATGTAACATTTTAAAATTGCACAATCTTTCTAAATCATTATTTAAAATCCTTATGAGTTCTAAATTTCAGTGCCCTGATGCAAAGCTCCAGTCACCCAGCCTTTGTTATATAGCTCTTCTGAACCTTTCTTTTCTGCAAAAGAAGGTTTGGCTTTTTGCAGCCTGAATGATTCAAATAATTGCTTTAGCTTTCCCCTCTAATTTGCCTCTGAAGACACAACCTATGACCCAGGTCTTTGAAGCATGAATTTTACTGCAAATTAACAGTGGACTTGAAGACCTAAAAAATGGTTAACAGCTTTCCCTCTGACCCAGTTTTTGCCATTGTGTCAAACACCCCAGATGTGGTGAGTGGTAACCACTGGCCTTGACCCTTGGAAAAGTCCTCCTCGATGATAGTGGCTGGAAGTCTAGGTCTTAAACTTACCTCATTCATCTCCATCACCCAGAGGACCAAGGATAGATACACCGGAAACACCCAGTAGATAATTATTTTTTAATTGATTAAAGTCAATTTCAAGTTCCTTCCCTCCTCTCCCTCTAGGATATATAGTGACTGAAGTGAGAGCCCCTGAGGATAGCAGAAAGGGAGGACTGACTAAATCCAGAAGCCTTATCATCACTGCCACTTGTGACCTTTGCAAAACATTTGTCTCCATCTCTGTACCTAGACCCTGGGGAAGGTTTAAGTGCAGGTGCAGAAGTGAGGGAGGGAATTTGAAGTTGGCTTTTCCTCCTCCACCCCCACTCTCCTGCAGCCCCTAAAATAGATGATTTTTGCAAGTTTGCTTTTCAGTTCTGGGTTTTGCTTTTGCTGGAATCATTACCAAATGCTCAGAGGAGAGCTTGCCAAATATAACAGTTAAGCCCAAGCCCCCTAATAAAGAGAACGTGTGGAGAAAACATTGTTGGGCCAGCTGGAAGGATTGGCTTGTCTGTGACTGAAAAGGCAACCAAGCCAAGGGATTGAGGAGGAAGTCGCTTTGTCCTTAGAATAGTCCTCCATGGGACGAAGAACCATCTCAGAAGGTCAAAGGCTACCAGTAGTGGCCAACTGTCTTCAATAGCCTTTAGACTAGAACCATGTCATAGTCCCTGAGATACTTTATAAATTATTTCTGGCTCGCCTCAGTGCATTTGTGCGGGAGCTTGTCTAGCAGTGTTGGGGAAGATGTGGCACCCATGCAGAGTTGGTCCTCAGGGAGCCACCCTTCTGTCCAGCCAGCAACCCAAAGCAAGCACTTTCTCCCACAATTCTCTCTAGTAGTGGCAGCTCACAAACAGCTTGTATCTACTCTCTGGATCCTCGAACTCAGAAAAAGTTCCCCAATGAGGTATCAGTATGAAATCTGCAGGCAAAAAATGGAGTCTTGAGCTGAATATAGTGAATAAATGTAGAAAGGAAGTAGAATATTGGGCTGAGAGCAGAAAGGAAGAAGGGTGTTTGAGTGGGAACCCTCAGAACCAATATATGAGTCCAAAGCGAATGGCGCTCCAGCTGTGGGTGGATGAGGAGAATAGATCCTGGGTGAGGCTCAGACCTAAGCCAAGCATCCACTGACTGTGTAGGTGGCAATAGAGGCTGTAAAAAGGCAGTAATGATGATGATAAGAAGAATAAGCTTCCTTTGCAGCCCAAATTGGGTGGCACCTGCAACTATATTGAGACCCCCAAGAGTTCGTGTTCTCCCTAGCTCAAACGGCTATGCATTTTCTGCCCAAATATTTCGCCCATCCTTCTCTGGGTGCCCTACCCCAATAGGGTGTCAGTCCCTGGAGAGCAGAACTCTTCTCTGTTTTTTTCTTTATAACCTCAGCACCTATCCCTTCTAGGCTCAGTGCTCAATAAATACCTTGCATGAATAGTGTTGGCGATAGTACCTAGCAGCTAATTAATGTGGATTGGGGCTTTGGCCAACCACTACTAGCCACTTTATCATCAACAAATAATCCTGGCATCTGGGGGAATTATAGATAGTCACATTTCTTAACCTCTGCCCTCATTCCAATTGTCTTTTAGATCCCTTGGGAGAGAACAACACTCACTAATCTAAAAGACAGTGAGAATGAGAAGAGTTAAAGGCAGAATTCCAAGAATGTGGGAATTCAGAGAAGGGAGAAAGATCCATGTGGGCCAGGGAAAAAGGAGGCTTCCCAAAGGAAGAAGGACCTGAGCTGGCCTTGAAGTCCTCACCTCTCCATTCTTGCCCATTGATTTTTCCCTGATACTCAGAAGCCACTGAAGGGGAAATCAGATGTGAGGCTGAGGTTTGCTAGAGAAGTTCCAGCCCTCTAACACCGGTTGATGACGGGTTCCCTGGGGGTGGTTTGCCAACACACCAGATGTGAGTTACCTGGGCCCTTTTCCCAGGGAGGGAATAAAAGTGCACTTGAGCCCTCAGGGAGAGGGACTCCATCCAGTCCCAAGGAAAGAAAGTGTTTCCCACCTTCTCATTAGCAGCATTGCTCAGGGGGACCCATCCAGCCATCTTGGCTTTCTGTGGTCCTTTTTCATCCCTGAAAAGGTGAACTGGTGCCTCCACCAGACTTTCCTGGGTGGCAGGGAATGCTGTTCTGTGGGCCCCAGGAATGAATGAGGTCATGGGAAGGATTATATGCATTTGGTCAAAGCAGTCCACATGACTTAGCAGACTGTTTCCCAAGCCCAGCCTGTGCAGGTGCAGGTTCAACAGCCCTCAAGGTTGTGATTAATGGGGTAAAAGTGACTTTTCCAACATGCTCCTTTACACTAACTCTGCTCTCTCTCCCTGAAACCTTCATTTGGAAGGCATTAGTCACCTGGACACTGTGGAGTGCCTTCAAAAGGGCCCAGCAGCCATTTGGAAAGTATTAGGTGCGATCCATTTCAAAAAATAACTGCCAATCATCCCATTTACTGCTTCTTTTATACAGGACTGGTTTGGATTTGGTGGGGTTTGACGGAGCAGAACAATAGATACTGCTTTCTTCAGACTGCGACGTTAAGTTTAGTCATCTTTCTTTAAGTTTTCCAGAATTACCTAAATTAATTACCTAAAAATTTACCTAAAAAAGCTCTCCTTCTTCTACTTCTCCTTCTTCTTCTTCTCCTTCTCCTTCTTCTCCTTCTCCTTCTCCTTCTCTAGGAATATCTGAGGCTACAGCCAAAGAATAGCAAGTGGGCAAGAGATTGACAATGATCTGAAGCTGCTAATAGACAAGCAAAACTGAGTTTTAAAATGTTTTGTCTAATATTAGACCTTTAAGACTTCAGCGATGGTTATATATGCCTGATTCAAATCCAGTGGACACGTATTAAGCATCAGTTATGTGCCAGGTATTGAGCTGGGCATTAGGGAAATGAAGACAAAGGAAGATCAAGTCCCCGTGTTCACAGAGATTACATTCTATACTGGGGCCAACAACATCTAAACTAACAGTCATATAGATGATGATTTGAGAAGGGAAAGAATTTTCTCCTAGCCTATTCCCAGAGGCACTCCATGACTGAATCTCTGGAAGCAAGAAGGTAGGAAGGCACAGGGGTTCTATTCACATGTATATATTCCATATTTTTTATGGGAACGGGGTCAAACCTATGATTTTTAAGGTATTGAGAATTCCCAGTGAAGAAATTTCCTCTACTAAATAATTGATTTGCAACATCAATTCTTAGAGAGTTGCCAACGGCACTAAAAAGTTAAGTAAGTGACTTCTCCAAGGTAACGCAGCTTGTATTTATCAGAGGCAGGAAGTGAATTGGGATATTCCTGACTGCCCTTTAGAGCAACACCATTCTATCTCTGTCTCTCTCTGTCTCGGTCTCTCTTATAAAAAAACAGAATTAATATAACATGTATATCCAAGTATCTGTGATCATATGCCCAGTGGGATACAATGATAAACTGCTTTATATAACCAAACAACACACAAATCTTTAATTTTCAATGATGATCCTGAGGTCAGAGTTCTTTATTTTTCTAAAAAAAAATGACAAGGGAATGAATGAAAAATACGAAAGAAGATGATTTAGCTGTGCTGGATCTCAAACTGTATTATCAAAACAATTTGCTAGTGTTTGTGAAATAGAGATATGTATCAATGGAATAGATTAAACACACAGTAATAAATGACCATAATAACCTAGTGTTTGACAAACCCAAAGATCCAAACTTTTGGAAGAAGAACTCACTATTCCATAAAGACTGCTGGGAAAACTGGAAAACAATATGGCAGAAAATAGGCAAAGACCAACATCTCACACCATATTCCAAGGCAGAGTCAAAATGGATTCATGGTTTAAAAAAAAAAGGATATCATAAGCAAATTAGAAGAACATTCAATAGTTGACTTGTCAGATCTATGAATAAAGGAAGAATTTATGTCCAAACAAGACATAAAGAACATTATGAGATGTAAAATAGATAATTTTGACTATATTCAGTTAATAGGTTTTTGTGCAAGCAAAACCAACGCAACCAAGATTAGAAGAAAAACAATAAACTAGGGGAAATTTTTTATAGCAAGGATCTCTGACAAAGGCTTCATTTCTCTATACATAGAGAACTGGATTTAATTTTTAATTAATTAATTAATTAATTTTTTTATATTTTTCCATGCTTATATGATTTATTTTCTTTGCCTCCCCCCTTCCCTCCCTCCTTCTAGAACCAACAAGCAATTCCACTGGGTTGTACAAATGTTATCATTTGATACTTATTTCCAGAGAAAAAGAGAGAACTGGGTCAAATTTTTAAAGAAACCAAAGCATTCTTCAAATGACAAGTGGACAAATGATATGAATGTACAATTCTCAGATAAAGAAATTAAAACTATCTTTAGTCATATGAAAACATACTTCAACTATTAATTAGAGAAATTCACATTAAAACAACTCTGAGGTACCATTTCATATCTATTAGACTGGCTAAATGACAAAAAACAAAAATGATAAATGTTGGAGGGGACATGGAAAAATTGGAACACCAATACATTGTTGGTGGAGCTATGAACTGATATAACCATTCTGGAGAGTGATCTGGAACCATGCCCCAAAGGATCATAAAACTGTGCATATACCCTTTGACCCAGAAATACTATTACTAAGTCTGTATACCAAGGAGATCAAAGATAGGGGGAAAGAACATACTTTTACAAAAATATTTATAGCAACTCTTTTTAAGGTGGCAAAGAACTAGAAACTGAAGAAATGTTCATTAATTGAAGAATGACTCATGTGAGATTTAAAATGGTTGAGGTCTTAAACTGTAGTGATTAAAATAGTGGAAGATATAAATTGTGATAGATATAAGAGAGGGTGAGTAAATTTGACCACAGAAATATGTTTCATTACAGTATCTTGGTTTTTAAATCAAATATAAGGTGGTCGCCAGGGAAATATTCCCAATTATTCAAATACCCAAGTCAACTGGGTTTTATAGAGAATTTTAATTAATAATATAATGAGGAATTAGAGAAAGAGAGAAAGAGTAAGAAAGGAATAAGTATGAAGGGCCTCAAGCCAATATGGCCTAGACCTGAGTCTTAAGAGAGAGAATCAGTCAGTCAGTTTTTTAACACTCACCACATGGTCTGACTAAACAAGGATTTTAGTGACAACAGGCCAGCTCCATCTCAGCTGACTTCACCAGAGAGAGCTCCAGTGAGACCTCCTTAGAGATTGTCCTCCAAGAGCTTCCCTTCTCTAGAGCCTCTCTCAAGAGATTCTTCCCAAGCGGTCCTCATCAGAGATCCTCCAAAAGGAATTCTCCAAAAGGATATATCTATCAAGAGATTCTGCTTTTTCTTATATAGGGGTTTTTCTCCTATGTCACCTCCCCTAAGTCCCTACATCTACCAATCACTGTAGATTCTTTCCAAAGGATTGCCCATCTAAATTCCTGCTAGGTCGACCAATCTCCTCAGTAAGTCTGAATCAGAAAAAATGCTGCTGTGTCAACTAATCTCCTCAGTAAGTCTGAACGAGAGAAAACACAGCTGAGTCTAATCTCATCAAAAGAAAACTTGCCCAACCCTTTTAGGTACCTAGCATCCCATTGTATCAATTCTAAAAACAGGCCTGGCTCAAAGAACTCCTTGCCCCATAAGCATGGATCCAAGTACTTTCTTTGTTTAGCAAGGAGTTTTTTTCCCCTAAAGCAGTCTTAAGTACGGTTGGAGTAGAGGTCCTTCCATTTCTGATCCTGGCGAGTTCTCACATCAAAATGGGGAATGTTTCTCAGTAGGGAATTTGTTCCAATTAAGATTTCCCTGATGGGGAAATTTTTAACATTCACAAGTCTGAGAGATTTCAAGATTTACACTCAACAAGTTGTAGTATATGACTGTAATGGAATACTATTACATCATAAGAAATGACAAAAAAGTTGATCACAAAAAAAAATCTGGAATGACTTCTATGAAGTAAAGCAAAGTGAAGTGAGCAGAACAAGGAGAATGTTGTATACAGTAACAGCAATAAAGTATGATGATCAACTGTGAATGACTTAATTATTATCAATAAGGTGAGGATTTAGGATAATTCCAAGGGACTCATGATAAAAAAAAAAGGTTATATAACATTGACACATACTATTCATCACTTTATTTCCTGGATAATTTTCCTCTAGTGTAAGGGATATATGTCTCCTTTCACAATATGATAAACATAGAGATGTGTATTATATGATGATATATGCAAGCTATATCATATTACCTGCCATCTTGGGGAAGGAGGAGCTATGGAAGGGAAGAACAGAACATGGATTGCAAAACATCAGAAATCATTCATTAAAAATTGTATTGAAAAAAATTGTATTGACATGTAATCTGGAAAAAGAAATAAAAAGAAATCATGTCAGTGTCCTAGCCAAGGATAATAGCTAAGTAAGGAGCTGACAGGACTCTAGTGCCAGCTCCTCTACATGCTGGCTTCTTCCCAGAGTCTTTCTCTCTAGAGTCTAGAATGGCATGACTTCTCTTGAAGCTGGAATTCAGAAGACCAACATGTCTCTTTCCTCCTGCTTTTTCAACATCTCCATCCTTCACTCATGCATGGAGCACATGTAATAAATCTCCATTGATGAAAATCTTCTCATCAACTGACCTTTTGAAGCAATGACTGAATTACAGCTGTCTGTACAGACAGACTGAAGCAGACTGAAATACAGTTATCAAAAAAAATTTTAAGTTAAGAATTCCTGATCCTGTCCAACCCCCCCCCCCGCACTTTACAGATGAGGAAACTGAGGCTCAAGAAGGTTATGTACCAGGTAGTAAGTGACAAATCTCTATCTGTAGATCCAATATTTTTCCATTGCTCCTCATGGTCTTCCAATAGGTTAGTCAAAAATGGATAATAGAGTTACAAGTATTAAAATCTGCTATTAGTATGGCCATAGGGGAATAAGTACATTATTTGCTGTTACTGGAGAAATGACATAGGGCCATCTTTGTGGAAAGCAATATGATAATAGACAAAAGAGTTACAAAACTGATCATTGCCTTTAATCTAGTGAGTCCAGGATGTAAGTGTTTGAAGCCAGATATGAACTCCGGTCTTCATGATGCAAAGCCCAGTACTCTATCCACTGAGTCATTTAGTTGCCTCCATAAAAATTCCAAGGAAGATCTGTTCAATATTCATGAGGTGTATCTCTGGCATTTAATATCCTGAGAGTACTAGCACAACTCTTGATATTTTTATTCCTCACTAGGGCTACATGGCTGACCTTTCCTGATCATCAATTTCCTGAGTGATATCTGTCATATCACTTCTTAAGTTTAAGTTATCATTGGCAAAATGCTACAGGCTACTTATACCTACCCTTTTCTCCCTCTTACCCTTGGCATCCAAGTACAATTTTAATTTGTCAGACAAAACTGGTGTTGTGCATATGATCTATGCTACTCACCACTTGACTGAAAGGTGATGAACTTAAGATGATTCTCAACCATAGGACATCATCATAAGAATATTGGTATTAAAAAAATATTACAATCACATACCACAATGTGTTCAGTCATTCCCCAATTAATGGACATTCCTTCAGTTTCCAGTTCTTTGCCACCATGAAAAGAGTTGCTATAAATGTTTGTAAAAGTCCCAAGTGTAAATCTCTTTCTCTTGTGCAATTCTGGACCCTGTCTATTGGCCAGTGTTTGGAGCAATGATCTAACTCAGTGGACTGTCCATCCAACCACATCTCATAGTGTAGACAATAAGCATGCTTTGTTCCTTTATTTTTCCTGGATGGATTGTTAAAACTCTACTTGACTTAGACTCAAGAAGATTCAAGTTCAAAAACTGACTTGGACACTTCATAGCCATGTGACCTTGGCCAAGTAACAACTCCTCTGTGTCTCAATTTCTTCGTCTGTAAAATGTAATAATACTGGCACATACCGCACAGAGTTGTTATGAGGATGAGATGAGTTAACATGTATTTAAATGCTAATTATCATTGTTGTTATTTGGGCAACTATGGATGTTATAAGGATGCTCTCTAGTTTTCTTGGATTTCTTACAATCACCTCAAAGCTCTCCATCAACAAAAACACCTGGAAAACACTCATCTTTAGAGAATCCCTCTTCCATCTAGAAGCCTCGATGACAGTGAACCATCTTTGGAGAATATATATCTCCCCTGCTTTATAATGCTACACTCATACTGATGACCAGAAGTTCATGGAATAATGTTGTCCCTGTGAATGTAACTATCAAGAAATAACGTGATTTTACTTATGAGTTTCATTTCACTAAGTCAAATGTTTTTGTTTTTTTTTTACTGATAAATATGAGTGGCATCTTGTTTTCTGCGCACTTCACAGCAAATTATTCAACTGTAATGTGGTGGTCTGCTGTTAAAAAACATTTGTGAAACCTTGCCTGTTTGCGTTAGGCATACCCTCACTATATGGGCACATAATTCTCTTGGGAATTATCTGAATAAGCTGGGTTTCATGCCAAGCTTTCAGCAAACTTGTTTCCCTTTCCCCTACCCTTCACTGGTTTGTGAGGTGAAATGTTTCACAATCTTTCACCATCCTCGTAAATATTTTAGAAAGCAATGTGGAAATACACAGTAAGAGTCACAAAGTTGCTCACGCCTTAGGATTCAGTTATTGCCCTGCCGGGATTTTAGCCGAAAATGTGATTTTTTAAAGGATAAAAAGCTTTATCCATATAAAAATATTTATGAATACTATACTTTTAACAGAAAAAATGGAAACAACCAATATGTTCAACATTGAAGAATGGATAAATAAATTAAAATCTATTCATGTAATAGAATATTATGGCAGTTTTTAAAAGAGAGAAATATAAAACTTACAAGGAAATACAAAGGCATTCCTATGAACTAATATAAAGTGAGATCAGTAGGACCAAAACCATATGCACATCAACCACCAGTACATTTCTTAATAAAGAGAGAGAGAGAGAGAGAGAGAGAGAGAGAGAGAGAGAGAGAGAGAGAGAGAAGAATTAAAGTAGATTTGGGAAAAGATACATCAGAAACGTTATGCTTGTGGTTGTCAAGAAAAGATAAATGCTGAATATGGAACTAGGAGAGTATTAGCCTCAGATATTTATTAGCTATGTGACAATGAATAAGTCCCCAAGCCTCTGAGGATGCCCTAAGACAAGGTTTTCAATCTGGCTGTCTCTGAACTTTTAAAAAATAATTGTTTTAACATTTACCATTTCAATATAATTTATTTCCTGTCTAATCTTCTGGGTATTAAATGTAATAACAATATTCTGAGATAGGGTCCATGGGCTTCAGCAGCCCACCAAAATGACCCCTGAAAAAAAGGGTTAAGAACTCTTAACTAAAATATCTACTAAATCATATTCAGGTTGTCTCCTAGAGATAATTGAGATCTCATTTATTTAGTTTTTAACCTTGTTAAATGCTTCTTTTTAAGATTTCATTCTTGATTGCTATTGTTGATGGTTAATTTTTTTTAGGTTTTATTAGTATGTTTTATTTCTATCATTATAAACTTTTCCAGATTACCCCTACATTAGGAAAGGCCTTTTATAACAAACTAAAATAACTAAAGAAAACTAACACTACAGTAAGATCATCTCAAAGTACATACAGCTCCCCACATTTAAAAAAAGTCTTTTAATTAAATGAAATTCATTTTCTCTTCCTCTGACCTCCACCCATATTGAGAAAAAGAGAAAAGCAAAGCAAATTCCTCATAACAAATATGCATAGAAAAGTAAAACAAATTCCCTTATTGGTTCCATACAAATGTGTGTGCATGCTTGTGTGTATCATGTTCCTAATGATATATTAGATACAAAATACATGTGTATTATTCATCCTAAATCCATCACCTCTCTCTCATGGAAAGAAAGCTTCATCATGGGTCCTCTGGAATCAAGGAATCAAGGTCAACTGTACTGATAATAGTTCTTATAGTTTTCAAAGTTGTTAAGTCTTTACAGTTTTATTGTTACCCTATAAGTTGTTCTTCCAGTTCTGCTCATTTCATTCATCATTTCATAAAAGCCTTTAAGATTAGAAATCAAAACCATCAATAATCATATAAAAATTATCTAAATTTCTCTTGATTAGAAAAATGCAAATTAAGGCAATGCTGAGGTACCACCTTCACCCCTATCAGTTTGGCCAATATGACAGTAAAGAAAACTGATGACTTTTGGAGAGGATGTGGCAAAATTGAGACACTAATACATTGTTGGAGGAGTTGTGAACTGATCCAACCATTGGAGGGCAATTTGGAATTCTGCCCAAAAGACTATAAAAATGTGCATACCCTTTGATCCTAAAAGACTACTACTGGAACTGTATCCCAAAGAGATAATAAAAAAGGAGAAGGGACCTACTTGTGCAAAAATATTTATAGCAGTTCTTTTTTGTAGTGGCAAAGAATTGGAAATGGAGGGGATGCCCATCATTTGGAGAATGACTGAACAAAAAAATAGGGTTGTGATGGAATACTCTTATGCTATAAGAAATGATGAGTAAGATGATTTCAGAAAAGGTTCTACAGGAACTTAGTAAGATAAGCAGAACCAGGACAGCATTATACACAATAACAGCACTATTGTAGAATGATCAACTGTGAAAACTTGGTTATTCTCAGCAATGCCACAATTTGGGATAATCCTGAAGGATTTATGATGCTATACATCTCTAGAGAAAGAATTGGTGGAGTTGAATCAATGCAGATCAAAGCATACTGTCTTTCATATCAGTGCATTTATGGTTTTATTTGGGGGTTTGGGTTATGTATGAGTGTGCTGCTCTTACAATAATGACCAGTATGGAAGGGTGTTTTGCATGATAATAAAAATTTTAAAATTTTTAATCTTCAAAATAATTCATTGTTATTATAAATGCTAGGACATAAATTGTTTTCCTGGTTCTGCTCAATCCATTCTGTATCAGTTCGTATAAGACTTGTCTCTTTGAAATCACCTTTTGCCTCATTTCTTACAATTCGTTAACCATATCAAATTCATATATCACAACTGCTTCAGACATTCCTAAATTGATAGGCATTTCTTTACTTTCTCCTTTTTTTTTTGACACCACAAAAAGAGCTGCTATATTTTGTACACATAAGACCTTTTTGTATTTATTTGATCTCTTTTATGTACAGGAATCACAGAGGTACAGCTGCCTTAAAGGATATGAACTGTTTAGTAACTGTTTATGTTTAATTCCATTTTCCAAAATGGTTTTATCCCATTCAGAGATCAACCAACAGTTCATCAAACTGCCTATTTATTCATAATCCCTCTGATAGTTATCATTTTTTTTATCATGTTGGCTAAACTGATTAGTCTGAGGTAGAATCTCATAATTCATTTAATATTCATTTTAACCCTTTTCTTCCATCTTAGAATCAATACTGTGTATTGGTTCCAAGGCAGAAGAGTGGTAAGGGCTAGGCAATAGGTGTCAAGTGACTTGCCCAAGGTCACACAGCTAGGAAGTGTCTGAGACTAGATTTGAACCCAGGACCTCCCACCTCTGGGCCTGGTTCTTAATCCAGTGAGTTACTTAGCTTCCCCCAATGTGCATTTCTCTAATTAATAATGAAGCACTTTTTATATGTGAATATATTGCCTGCATTTGTTCCCTTGAGAGGTCTTATTCTTAGACCATTTATCAATTTGGTAATGGTTCTCTTTCTTACAAATTTGAATCAATTCTTCATATATATATATATATATATATTTTTTTTTATGAGTCTTTATCAGTAAAATGCTGAAAAATCGTTTTCATGGTTAATTGTTTCACTCTTAACCTTGGGCATTTGGGATTTGTTGGTGCAAAATCTTTAAAATTTTATGTAATGAAAATTATTGCCTTTCGTTTTCTGTGATCCTTTCTATCCCTTGTTTGGCCATGAATGTTTCTTCTACCCATAGATCTGATAGGTAATTTTTTCCATGTTTCTCTTAATTTGTTTATGATGTGACCTTTTATTTCTAGGCCACATATCCATTTGGAGCTTGTATTGGCATAAGGGGTGAGATGGCAATCTAAGTCTAATTTTTTCCATACTGGTGTACAATTTTCTCAGCAGTTTTGATCAGATAGTGAGTCTTTATTCCAGTAGCTAGTCTTTGTGTTTGTTGAATACAAGATACATTTGCTTCTGTGTTTTATAATTAATCTCTTCCAGTGATTAATCTCTCTATTTTTTAACCAGCACCAAATTGTTTTGGCTATTCCTGCTTTGAAGTACAGCTAAAGATCTGGCACTATTAGGCTCCTTCATTCTCTTTTTTTCTTTTTCCCTTGAATTCTTGAGGCTTTCACTGCTATAGGAATGCTATTTTTTTCCCCTCTAATCCTATAAAGTAATCCTTTGGTAGTTCCATTGCTATAGCATTTAATAAGCAAATTAGTTTAGATCATATTGTTATTTTTTATATTGGTTCATTCTACCCATAGGCAATTAATATTTTACCAGTTACTTAATTCTGCCTTGATACCTGTAGTCAATAGTTGATAGGTTAATTCTCTGCTTCTTGTGAATATCTTGGTAGGTAGATGCCCAATTATTTTATGCATTCTATTCAGTTTTTTAATAGAATTCTTCTTTTTATCTTTCTGCTGGGTTTTATTGGTATTTTATAAAAATGTTAATGATTTGTGTGGGTTTATTTTATATCCTGAAAGTTTGTTGAAGTTATTCATTGTTTCAATTAACTTTTACTTGACTCTAAACATGTAGAGTTCTTTAAATACAATAGCGTGTCAACAGCAGAAGGTGATGATTTTGTTTCTTCTTTACTTATAGTGATTTACTTAATCTCTTTTTCTTTTCTTATCTCTATTGGCAGCATTTCTAGTACTCTGTCAAGTAAAAGTAATGAAAATGAACATCCTCATTTCATCCTTGATTGTACTGGAAAGAATTCTTCTTTATTTCTGTTATCAATAATGGAAATTATGGAAATAGAAAGGTGTGTGCACATTTTACAGGTGAGCATCACAACTTTAAAAAATAATTATGTATTAGGACATAAAAATCAAACAAACAAATTTAGAGAAGTGTTATTTATCATTCTAAAGGAAAGGACTATTTATTTCCAAGTTATTTGTGTGTTTTTAACAGAAATGGATGTTGTATTTTGTCAAAAATATTTTATACATATATTGATCTAATCATAAGATATTTATTTTGTTTTAAATATTATTAATGAAATTTCTAGTTTTCCTTATATGAAACCAGTCCTTTATGTCTTTTAAAAATATAACCATTCTTTTCTGGCCCTTTAAAATTACATTCCTAATTGATTGGTCTACTCTTCTCCTTTTTGTTAATAGAGACTAAATTTTCCCCTCAGCCTTACTTCAGCTACATCCCCCAAATTTTAATATTTTTTCATGCTTGTCATTATCTTTAATAAAATTATCTAACATTTTTATAATTTTTTCTTTGACCCAATAATTCTTCAAGATTAAGTTATTTAATCTTCAATTGACTTTTAATGCTATTTTGTATCAGATCTATAATATAATTTTGTAGATAGTAAAGTATGTATATAATATTTCTACTTTTTTCTGTTTCTTTGTGATAGTTTGATGTACTAAGATATAATTAGTTTTTGTAATGATTCTATGTGCGACTAAAAAATGCATACATTCCTTTCTGCTTCCATTCAAAAATCACCAGAAATCTATTGTATCTAATTATTCCAGGATTCGATTCAGATCTTTAATTTCTTCTTGTTTATTTTTTTGGTTAAATTCATCTAGGGTTGATTGAGATAAAATGATGTTCCTTTACTATTACAGTTTTACTATTTCTCCTTGTAATTCATTTATTTTTTTCTTGAAGATGTTAGAAGCCATTCAGTGAACATACCATAAGCATTGAAATCAATTCCTTTTTTATATTACCATTTAGTAAATAGAATTCTTTATCTCCTTTAAGAAAATCTATTTTTGCTATTGCTTCATTGAAATCATGATTGCCACTACTGCTTTTCTGTGAGCTTTTCTGTGAGAGTAGATTTTGCTCCAACCCTTTATTTATTCTGTGAAAATCTTCATGCTTTAAGTGTGTTTCTTATAAATGACCTGGTGTCAGTATTTTGCTTTCTAATCCAATGATTCTCAACTTTTTTGTTCTACAAATCCTTTTCAACAACAACAAAAATATGTTGTGAATGCTCAGGATAATTTGAAATGCTACTCATAATATTCTCTAATTACTTAC
The DNA here is from genome assembly GCF_027887165.1 of Monodelphis domestica. Lineage (NCBI taxonomy): Eukaryota > Metazoa > Chordata > Mammalia > Didelphimorphia > Didelphidae > Monodelphis > Monodelphis domestica. The sequence continues at coordinate 29,159,316 of NC_077233.1, read as the reverse complement.
TTCTTAAGAGACCATTAAGGAATATTTAGCGTGAACTCTTTGGACAACATCGCAAATCCTCCAAGGGGCTTGTAAACCTCTTCAAATCCATTTCACTACTCTCTTCCATTTCAGGGGTGAGTTCATCCCATTCACATTCACAATTCTGATAAGAAATTATTTTTTCCATATTATTCTGCTACTTTTTCTTCTCTATACTCTTTGTTCCCTGTTTATTTCAAGTTCTTAGTCTTTTGTTCCTTTTAACCTTATTTTAACTTTTCCCTCTCCAAGTTTAGAGTTTGTTTTATTTATAAATAACCCATCATTGAATCTACTCTTTCTCTTTTACTTTAAGAAACTTAATGTCATAGAGTCATGGAGGTGACCAATTAAGACAGAAGGCCTATAAATAATTTTGCTATGTTTTGAAGATACGATAAGAAAAAGGAAAAGGGGAAAGGGGGTAGAGAATATGTTAGGGGGAATGAGAAGAAGATGGAAGAATTTGTTAACATATATAATCTGGGTATTCAAGTAGACCTACATAGAAATGTGAAAAGAGTTAGGGGAATAGCCCTCACTTGAACTTCAATTTAATCTAAACTGATCAAAAGAGTGGACAAAACATATATATATATATATATATATATATATATATATATATATATATATATATATATATATACACACACACACACACACACACACACAAAGAGCTTGATGCAGGAAGGAATTCAACTCAACTAGATATAGATTGGAACAAGAGGAAATGCAATACTTGTAAGTAAGTATAAAATGAAAAAAAATTAAAGGAAAAGAATTTTGCCATTGCCATCTGGAACCTTTGGCAAACTGACACCATTCTCTGCTTAAAAGATGATCAAGAGTTTGTTGGCTGAGGCTGACTGGATTCTTTGGGCTTCCTGGTTATGAAGATTGTTTTATATTTGTTAAACTTATATAAAAAATAATAGTAATCAATAGCAATATATTTTCCTTTATCCATTTCCCATTTTTTAGATTCACTAGGAAAGGTTGAAACAAATATAATTGTACTCTATGCCTTCTTTCCCTCTTTATCTTTTCTCTTAATGTGGTATTAATTTTTACTCTTGCTTAGTTTAAGTACCATATCCTGGGTGAATTAAAACTCCTTCAAGTAATGAATTACTTTATTTTTGTCTCTCTATCTATGCTCAGAGAGTGCTTAACAAATGTTTATTCAATCAAATAAAATATATTTTGTTTTAAGTAGCTAGTCACATAAATGTACATAGGGGCAACTAGCTGGTACAGTAGATAGAAAGGGAGTCCTGGAGTCAGGAGATCCTGGTTCAAATCTGGCTTTGGACACTTCCTAGCTGTGTGACCCTAAGCAAATTACTTAACCCCATTTGCCTAGCCCTTGCTCTCCTGTCTTAGAGTTCTTACTATGTATAAAATAAAATAATATATAAATAGCGTGCTTAGAAAATCTTCCCAAATCTGTAGTACATAGTGGTATCATCTTTTCATATAGTCATTTTCTGATGAGTAGAATGATTACAGGAAAACCTAAAAAGATTTATGTGAACTGATGCAAAGTGAAGTAAGCAGAACCAGGAGAACATTATATATAGTAACAGTAATATTTTATAATGAACAACTGTAAATTACTTCATTATTCTCAGCAGTACAGTATTCTAAAATAGTCCCAAAGGACTCATGATGAAAAATATCATCTATCCCCAGAAAAACAACTGATAGGGTCCAAATACAGACCAAAATGTATCGTTTCACTTTCTTTTTTTACTTTTTGTTTTTGTTTGAGTCTCTTCTATAAAATGACTAATATGGGAAAATGTTTTATATGATTGCATATGTAAAATTTATATCAAATTGCTTACTGTCACTGGGACAAGGAGTTGAGAAATTAGAATTCAATTTTTTTAAATTAATGTTCAAAATTGTTTTTATGTGTAATTGAGGGAAAATAAAATATTATTCTTTAAAAGATAAACATTTTTTTTATTTTTTACTAAGTTATTTATTGGGAAATAGCTAAGTAAATCAAGTCAAGTAAAGTAGACAAGCACTTATTTAGTTTCTGACATGGGTGTGCTGGTAAATACTTAACAACCAGATTCCCCCAAATACAAGACATGTATTTGAATTTAATTGTATTAACATTTTCTTCCCTTTCTTAAGTCTAGATAATCATCAAAACAATAAATCAAGTCCTGCTTTGCAACCCTTAGAGATTTCCAGGGTGTGGATGCTAACACTGAAAATTTAGCAATTGGGCAACCAGATGTGTCTAGAACACCTCTCCTATCTATTCCAGGATAGGCATTGTGTTAGGTTCAGAGAAGACAAAGACAGACAATCGCAATCCCTCCTCTCAAGGAGCTCAAAGTCTAGGGAGTGAGACAACATGCACAAAGAACCATATACAAACAATATATATGCAAGATAACTTGGAGATAATCTCAGCTGAAAGGCACTAAGATTAAAGAGGGTTGTGAAAGGCTCTTTTGCAAAAGGTGGGACTTTGGGTAAGACTCCAAAGGAAGCCCAGAGGTAGAGTTCAGAGGGAGAGAATTCCAGGCAACAGAGATTGTTGGAGGAAATACCCAGAGACTAGGGATACAGTGCCATGTTTGAACATAAAGGAAGCTACTGTCACTGGATTGCAAAATGTATGGAGGGTTTTAAAAGGAAAGGTAGCAAAGGGCTAGGTAGAATGGATTTCATATTTAATTTGGGGAATAATAAAGAGCCATTGAAGATGAAAGAATAGGAGACTGACATGGTTAGATTTGTGTGCCTTAAGAACCATTTGACAGTTGATATTGGGTCCAGATTAAATAGAGATCGACAAGCAAACTATTGGAATAGTTCAGTGGTGATAAGGACCATATTCATGTAATGGAATATTCTTATGCTTTTATAAATATGTATATAATTATTACAATAATTATAGAATGATAAAGAATAATTGTCAACAACAACAGAATATTTATATAGCTATATGTAAATGACACAAAGAAATTTGGAAAGACCATCTAAAATATTTAAAAGAAGGAATACAAAATTAGAAAGAATAGAGACTCAACTATTGAAAAAACTTCAACAGAAACTTATGAGAATAGTTTTCAGGCATAAAAGATATTTAAAGAAGATGGAGTAAATAATGTTATTATTTTATTAAGTTTTTTTTATCTTTCTGAATATAGAAAATAAGAATTTAGGATTGGTGTGTAGAGAGTATTGGATGGAAGGCTAGACAGGTAATCGGGATCAGGATCCAAGTGCTATATTTATACTGAATGCAAGACCCCAAATGTCAGTCATTTCTCTTGCTATAGGCACAGAAACTCTAAGACTCTTCTGGGGAAATCTGCATGGATGAAGAATTTCCATATTGGGAGTTCCTTCATCCCAACAAAATCACATATCTGAAACAAAGTAAAAGAATTAGAAAATATTCCAGTAGAAGGGAGGGTTTTAGATGAGACTTGAAGGAAGCCAGTATGTGGAGCAAGAGAGGGAGAGCATTCTAGGCTTGGGGAACAGCCAGAGAAAATGCCTGGAGCTGAGAGATGGAGTATCTTGGTCATGGATCAGACAGACAGAAGACCAGTGCCACCAGACTGAAGACTACAGCAGCAAAGTATCATATAAGAAGTCTGGAAATGTAGGAGGGGGCTAGTTTATGGAGGACTTTGAATGCCTAACAGGATTGTGTATTTTGATCAATTGCCCATTCCTCAACAAATGCTCCTTTTTCCTTCCCATTTCATCCAATCAGGCAGTCAGTTCTTATTTTAGCCAGTGCTTCTAGAGAGAAGAGAGAACTGGCTGGAATTGCTATCATCTGACCTGGGGCTCTTTTTTCTTTCTTTTTTTTCTTTTTTATTGGGGCAAAGCAGTCTTGTAAGAACCCTTTGTAATCTGAGAAGGCCAGGTACAATTCCTTCAGCTCTGTGGTTTTTTGTGTGTGAAGGAATTCATCCTCCTTTGCCCTTTGGGACAAAAAACATTTAGATAACCCACCCTTAAGGTAGACCTGGTGCAAACAGATAAGCAGAAGTCAAGGTTGCTCCTCCCCTGCTCTAGTCTCTCCTCCAAGGCTTTTAACACCTTGCCAATACTAGTTCTCAAAGCCTTCAATTAATCTCACCTGGAATCCGTAGCTCCTGGATTAGGGTCAAGGGTGACCATTACTTCCAAGGAGTTACCAATAGTTCCATTTCCCAGCTGACAAGGTCATTAGCCTTTGAAGTAGAACAAATTAATAAGACATTTTCCTATATTTACTTTATACACATTCTGTGTATAATTGTTTAATTATATCTGGTTTCTGCTCTCTACCCCCACACCAGGTAAAATACCATTATCCCATCACCTGACACTTAGAAAATATCAACAACCATAACAAATGTTTTTGATGGTTAAATGTCTTAGTTTTTCCAAAGAATCTTTGAGAAATGTGCTAAATTTAGAGTAAATATGATCTGAGTTCGAATCCTGCCTCAGAATTTCACCTCACAATCACCAATCAGATTGGCAAAGTTGACAAAAAAGGAAAATGACAAATATACCTGGGGAAAAAATGTGTAACTTCCCCCAAATTTACTAAGCTGTACTTACACATACTCCAAAGATATCCAAGAAAAAGGAAAGCATCCTAAATATAGGAAAATATTTCTGACAGTTCTTTTCATTGGGGGGGTGGAATCTGGAAACCAAAGGGTCATTGATCAATTTAAGAATAGCTGAATAAATTTTGATGTAGAAAGAATACTCTAGAAAACCTAGGAAAACTTGTATAGACTGATGGAGAGTAAAATGAGCCCACAGAGAAAGGCAATTTATAATATAGTAGCAACAATGTAATAATGAACAATTTGGGGGGATTAAGAATTCCAATCAACATAATCATCAACCCTGATTTCAGTGGATGGATGTGAAGAATGCTGCCCATTTCTTGAGAGGGAGGCAACATGCCAACACACAAAATGAGACACTCATTTTTTTTTTGGCACAGCTAAAGTAGAAATGTATTTTATTAAGGGTTTGGTTTTTATTTTCCTTTTTCCAGTGGTGGTGTGAGAAGGGAGATAAAGTAAATCCTTGATAATTTGGGCAAAGAAGAACTGTTGAGCCTTTTTGTGGGCTCTTTTTGTCATCAAGTATGTTGCAAATTAATTTCTAGAATTTTAAAGTTGAGAGCAATTACTGAATTCTACTCTAATAGTTTCCTAGGATGAATATATGTAGTCTCCCTTAAGTTAAGAATATCAAGGGAGCAGCTAGATGGCTCAATGGATTGAGAGCCAGACTTAGAAATGAGAGTTCTTGGGTTCAAATTTGGATCCAGACACTTTCTTAGCTGTGGGACCCTGGGTAAGTCATTTAATCACCATTGCCTAGCCCTTACTGCTCTTCTGCCTTGGAACCAATACACAGTATGGATGCTAAGACAGAAGGTAAAGACTTAAAAAAAAAAAGATAACCCCAAGATAAAGGCTAATAAACACAGAAAAATTTCCTGCTTCAGATACTAATAAGCTTTGTCACAGTGAGAAGTATTTAACTTCTCTCAAGCCCAATTTACTTCATCTGCAAAATAGGGATAATAATAGCATCTACCTCACAGAGTTGTGTTTAAAAAAATTAGATAACAGAGAAATGCTTTGCAAATCTTAAAATTCTCTGTGGAGGCGATTATTATTATTATTTTCTCTCTTGGTTCTCCTAACTGTTCATTTGATCATTGGGTCTGTTTCCTTTGCTATATCTTTATCCAAGTCATATCTGCTGACCATGTGCATCCCCTAAGGCTCTTTCTTGGTCCTTTTCTCTTCTTCTTCTCCCCTATTTCTCATCATTATCATCTCATCAGCTCCCATAGGTTCAATCATTATTTATATGCTAATAATAATAATAATGGTAATAATAATTAGCATTCTTGTAATTATTTTCAGTTTGTAGAATTCTTTAAAAACATTATCTAACAATGAAACTGCTTGTTAGGTACTATTATTATCTCTATTTTACAGATCAGATAACTGAGCCACAAAGTGGTTAAGTGACTTGCCCCAGGTCACATGACCAAATTGGTACTCAGATTTTCCTAACTCTATGTCTGGTGCTCTATCCATTGTGCCACCAGCTGCCGAAGACCTTATGTGTCCAGTACTAACCTCTCACTTGACCCACAGTCTCCAATCTCCAACTGCCTACTGAATATCTTAAATTAAATGTCTCACTGACACTTTGAACTCAGCACATCCAAAATTGAACTCATTATGGTAACCACAACCTGCCTAATCACCTAGGCTCAAATATGTTGGTATCATCCTTAACATGCCACTCTGTCATTTTCCCATCTTCATACCATCTTTACCTTCATACCTTGCCACTTTCATATATGCCCCCTATCTTTTCTCCTCTGACCCAGCCATCACCCTGGTTCGGGCTCACATCATCGCACACTTGGACATTGCAAGTCTTTTTCTGGTTGGTCCCCTACTTCAAGTCTCTAGTGAATCAACTTCATTCTCCACTTGGTTATCAAATGGATTTTCCTAAAACACAATTATGACGTAGTCATCTCCTATTAAATAAATTTTAGTAGCTTCCTATTACTCTCAAGATTGAAAATCCTCTGTTTGGCTTTTAAAGCTCTTCATAGACCAATATGACAGTAAAGGAAAATTATAAATGTTGGAGGGAATGTGGAAAAATTGGGACACTAACACATTGTTGGGGGATTTGTGAACTGATCCAACCATTCTGAAAGGCAATTTGGAATTATGTCCAAAGGGCTATAAAAGAATGCATACCTTTTGATCTAGTTCCACTAGAACCACTGGTTTTGTATCCCAAAGATTTTTTTTTAATGGGAAAGGACCCATTTGTATAAAAATATTTGTGGCTGCTTTTTTTGTGGTGGCAAAGAATTGGGGGATATCCCTCAATTGGGAAATGGCTGAACAAATTGTGGTATATGATGGTGATGGAATACTATTTTGCTCTAAGGAATGATGAACAGGATGATTTCAGAAGGAACTGGACAGACCTATGTGAACTGATGCAGAGTGAAATAAGCAGAACCAGAGAACATTATACATAGTAACTGTGTACAAGGGAATGACCAAAAGAAAGAAAATTTGAAATTTGAAGAAATGCATCAGTAGAGGAGCAGATGGAACTCCACAAGACCTCAGGGGATGGGATGGAATTCCAGACAGGCTCAAAAGCAGTTGGAGGAGAAAACCCAAGGTTCTTCTTAGTTTGGACTCTTTGGATCTGGGAGGGAAAACTACTTGGCTGGGAATATATACAAAATCTCAATCCTTTGCTTGAACAGATCTCAATTCTCAACTAGAACCAATCTTTGGGATAAAGCCTCTCTTTTCCCTTAGGGGAACCCAGAGCTTATTTCTGAAAAAGATTACCTAGATCAAACCCTCAAGAGCTTTATAGGGAAAGTACATTTGGTACTTCCTCTTCCCCGTCCTTTCATTACATTTGCAATCCTTTATACCCAAATAAATCTAGATATCTTGATTTATAATAGAACTTGAATCAGAGTCTATGTGTTAGGAGGGGAGCTTCAAAAAAATCCATCATTACAAGAAGGAGGCTGAGGGAAAATCTGACTTACCCTTTAGTCTAGCCAGACTGACTCCTGTGCTAACAGTTCAGCTTGGGGGAAGGGGGAGGAAGGGTCACACTGTATTCAATCCCCAAGTAGCTGAACTTTGGTTCCTCCTTTTCAAAGTCCCCCTCACTAATACATAGCTGAAATATTGTGGAATAATCATATGTGATAGACTGCTACTAACAGCAATAAAATGAAGATCCAGGACAATTCTGAGGGACTATGAAAAAGAATGCTATCCACCTCTGAGGAAAGAATTGTTGGAGTAGGAATGTAGATGAAAGCATATGATTTATCATTTGTTTATTTGGATGTGTATTTGCAGGTTTTTGATTTTATAAAATTTTATAAAATTTTTGGTTTGGGTTTTATAAAATTTTATTAAAATTTTTGGTTTGGGTTTTATAAAATTTTATTAAAATTTTTGGTTTGGGTTTTATAAAATTTTATTTAAATTTTTGGGTTTGATTTTATAAAATTTTATAAAATTTTCACTGACAAAAATGAATACTATAGAAATATGTCTAAATGATAATACATGTATAAACCAGGAAAAAATAATAAAAATTTAAAATAAAGCTCTTCATACCTGGGTTCCCATTTTTCCAGGCTTTTTTATACCTTCTTCCCCAACAAGTACTCTTTAGTCCAGCGACAGTGACTTCCTTGATGTTTCTCATATATCACATTCTCTCTGCTGTGAGCATTTTCTCTGACTATCCTCCATGCCTGGAATTCCTAACTCATTTCTGCCTCCTAGTTTCCCTGGCTTCGTTCAAGTTTCAGCTAAAGTCTCTACTTTTATGAGTACCCTTTCTTTGGTTGTACATGGTTGTTTGCATGTTATCTTCCCTATTACACTGTGAGCTCCTTGAGAATAGGGATTCTTTTTTTTTTTTTGGTTTGAATCTCCAGCATTTGGCATAGTCTATGGTAAATAGTAGATTCCTAATAACATTTCCTGACTCAGTTTACTAGTTTACTACTTGGTAATTGTTTGCCATAAACTCTGGCACATAAACCTCTGATCACAACAAAAAAGGAACAAATCAAGGATTGTAGTATATCTTTCAAGGCTGAAATAAAAATTGAAATGCCAAAGATAATAGATTTGAAGCCAGAAGGAACTTTACGGACTATGTAATCCATCCCCTTTGATGTTATGGATTTGGAATTAGGCTGAGAGAAAATTAGTGACTTGTCTACAGTCACAGAGACAGAGGGATGACAGAAGGAGGAGTCTTAACTCAAGTCCTTAGACTCCCAATTCAGCCATGATTCTCTTTCTGAAAAGCTTTAATTATGCTTTTTTACCTTTTCCAAAGCATTTACCAAAAAGTAAATTGTGTTACATTAATTCAGATTTTTAGTAGCCATTGTTAAGGAAGCATTCACAGTACATCAGAGGGGGAAATGAAGACTTCCATTCAGTATATATTGTATTGGGTACTGGAGATACAACCAATAAGCATACAGAGGGAAATAATTTTTTTTTAAGATTTCAACATTCATCTCCAAGTCCTTTTTAAAAATCATATTATTGGTATTATATGTGATTGGTAAAGTGAAATATCTTTGCCAAAAAATAAATTTAAAAGAGTATTATTGTATAGGCATCTATCTGCTCTATTAAAAACTTTTTTAAAACAAAAAAAATGAAGAAGTTTGGCCTCTAAGAATTGAGAAAATTCTCTTCTCTCTTTGCAGAGGTCGGGGAAGATCTGAGGGGGAGAAGGCGGGACTATCACATATTCTACTGCTGGTTTGATATGTTGATTGGTTTTGCTGAAAATAATTGTTTGGGGGATGGCCCACTGAGAAGGAGAAGGGGGACAGATGGATTCGGTGATTAAGGAAATGCAAAAATACAAAATAATGGCCAGCATCTGTAGCACCTTCTATATGCTAGGCACTATGCTTAGACCTTTACATATATTCTCTCGTTTGATATATAGTTTCTTTAAAACGTACTATTATTCTTGTTAATGGGTACAAGAGAGCTTCTTCACCCCCTAGCTAGTTAACTGTTTTGTCTGCCCAAACTCCCAAGCCCAAGTATATGATTATCAGGGATCTTTCAGATTTCTAGCTGCCAATACTCTCCCAACTTGGGGGTACGGGAGGTGGGCATGGATCTCTAAACTGAAGATCTCCTACAAGAGAAAATGAAAGCATTTCCTTTGCCTTACTTGTTCAATTCAATTCAAAGTGTTTGTGAAGTGAACACTATGCTAGGTGCCAAGGAAAGAAAGAGAAAAATGATGCCATCCTTGCCCTTAAGGAGAATTCATTTGTTTCTCTTCTAGGCAGGCAGGTGGCACAGTGGCTGGAAAGATGGACTTGGAGTAAGGAAGGAAAGGGTTAATATTTGATCGCAGACTCTGTCTGACCCACTATGTGGCCCTGGGCAAGTCACTTAACCTCATCTATATAATGCGGATAATAGTAACACCTACCTGACAGTATTGTTGTGAGGATCAAGTGAGAGAACTTGTGTAAAACTTTATATACCTTAAAAGTACTCTGTAAATTGCTATTATTATAGCTAGTATATAGGTATATCTCATCATAATCCTGGGAGGAAGGTACTATTATTATCCCCATTTTATAGATAAATTAAGCACCAGCGATCGCAATCCTATGAAAGAAGGATCAATATTTCTTTTCATGTATACATTTCATATTCACTGGAGCCTGGTAAAAGACAAAAAAAAACAACGCATATTAGTACAGTCTTTTCAGCAAGTCTGGGGAAGCTCCAACCTCTGGAACAAGACAGTCCTGAAAATTTCATCCTTCTTTTCTCCAGTCTACAATTTGTTCTCTCAAGGTTTTCCTAGTTATCTAGTTCTGGCTTGCTTTGTTTAAAAATTCGAGCAGTTGGAGGACTGGGAGCAGAGAGTAAACAAGTCATTTCCATTTCAAAGTACAGCAGGTGAAAGCTGATTGCATTCTGTCCCCCAACTCAGGCCAGGAATGCTCTTCCTCCTCATTTGACCTCTAAGACTCTCTGGCTTCCCCTTAAGACTAATTGAAGCTCCACCTTCTGCTAGAGACCTTTCCCAGCTGCTAACCACCCTCCCCTCCCTTCAATTTCCTCCTCCCTCTCTTACTCTCCTTTCACTTTCACTCTCACATCATTTCCTTATAGTACAAGAGCTAACATCCTACTTTTTAATACCATTTGTTGCACTTATACAATCAGATTGTCCTTTATTTGTATCAGGTGAACTGTCTTTTTTTAATCTGGGAGAAAAGAAAACAGCAAAGTTATTTTGTGTGATTTTCCATTGATTTGCCCTTCTTCCTGCCCCTGAATTCAATGACTGAGTCATAGAAGTCACCTTTGCTCAACAACGAACTTTCCAGACCTCAGTTTCCTCATCTGTTATCCTCAGCTATTGACCTAACCCATTGGCTATTGTGAGATCACATGGATATATAGAAAGACTTTGACAACAGTGAAGTCCATAAATGCCAGTTACTATGATATTGGAGATAATGTAGAATAGGACAGTAAGCATTGCAATCAGTTCTGATGATGTCCAGGTGTCAACACGGGCACTTCCCATGACATTCACCATGCAAATTGTAGGAGAGTAAGAGACCTAAATGTGAGGAAGGCTCTGGGCAGCAGTCAGTTCAGTGATTCCCATAGGGTGTTGTATTTCTTCTCTGATATTCTTCTGTATTGGCGGGAAGCTCACTTTATGGGGAGTATTCGTGGATCTGAAAAATGGGATTTTTTTTCAAACTGGAAGGGTTATGAGAGGTCACCTTGTTTAATTTTACAGATTAGGAAACAGACACAGAAAAATGAAATAATTTGTCCAAGGTCATGAAGACATTTAGAAAAAATTGGGGGGACCAGAATGCATCTCTCCTGACTCCCGGTCCAGTGTTCTTTCTGGATCCACTGATGCCTCATAAAAATAAATAAACATGAAATACTGTTCTATTTTAAGACAGTTGTGCCATTTTTTGTTTGCTTTATGGTTAATTTTTTCTGGTTACATAACTTGAGGATCAATATTGCCACTTGCATGAAAGGATCATAGATTTAGAGCTTGAAGGGACCTTGGAGGTTATCAAGAATTACCCTTTCATTTTATAGATGAGGAATCAGAGACTAGAGGGTTCAAGCAACTAGCCCAAGGTCACACGGTATTCAGATGTAGGTCCTCTGATCCACCATACTATAGTGACTCTGATTTTCTGCTATGATTGCTCAAAACACCAGAACTGAAGTGAAGAAGACATGAGTTCAAATACTACCTCAGACCCTTCTAGGATCATCGACTTAGAAATATAGAGAACCTTAGAGGTCATGGAGTCCATCTCTTCATTTTACGTATGAAGAAAATGACAGAGTTGAAATGATTTGTGAAGTATCACTCGGAGGTCTTCCTGACCCCAGGTCCAGTGACATCTACTACAACCATGCTGCCTCTTTTTCTCAGTCATGCTGCTTCTCTTTGACAACTCCAAGAAAGTCATTTAAATTATCTGAACTCAATTTCCTCATGTGTAGTATAGGAATACAATACCCTAAGTATTTATCCCATAGGGTTAGGAAGCAGATTGCATCACTTATACCTCAAAATACTATATAAATGCCAATTGTTCTCATTTTTAGTGACCAAATCCATAATGGTGGGCAACATCTGCACTGTACAGTCTGGAAATAGCTAAAGTATCCCATACAGTAAAAGGATAGACTTCACCTTCTCCAAGACCCCTTCTAGTTCTATATCTATAACCATGACGTTAATGGGCAGCTAAAAAGGAAGTGATAACCATGAAGATGTCCAAAATATCAGACTTTCAGATAATGGGAAACAAAAGAAAACTAGTGGGGAAGACTTGTAGACAGACTTATTTTTAAGACTTATGAAAAAGTTTCCATATTTTTAAATTTTTAATTTTTAAATTTTTAAAATTAGAATTAATTAATTAATTAATTAATTAATAAAATTAAAATTAAAATTAGAATTTTTAAAAGAAGGCAAATTAAGATGAGATCCAGAATTTGACATTTATGGGAAAATATACCTATGGCTTTGTATTGTGCCATCAAATTCTGATTGCATCATACATGGATAGGAAATAGACTTACCCATCTGGACATTTCCTCCCTAATGCTTGGATTTGTTCTTATAGTTTCTCCTTGTTTGCTTCTTTATATCATCTATATCTGCAAAAAACACCTTCATATGAAGTTCCCCACTTAACATGGAAACACCTTGAAAATATTGCAGCATTTGAAGGGGGAAAGGAGCTACTTGTAAAAAAAAACACACATTTATAGCAGCTCTTTTTGTTGTGGCAAAGGATTGGAAATTGAGGGAATGTTCATTAATGGGTAATGGCTGAACAAAGTGTGGTACGTGTTGGTGATGGACTGCTATTGTGCTGTGAGAAATGAGAAGCAAGATGATTCAGAAAAAACTGGAATGATCTGCAGGAACTGATGCAGAGCAAAATAAGCAGAACCAGGTGAACATTGTACACAGTAGTAGCAATATTGGATGATGATCATCTGTGAAAATTTGGCTACTTTCAGCAACACTATGATCGGATACAATTCTAAAAGGCTTATGGCAGGAAATGCTACCCACCTCCAGAGAACTGTAGAGTCAAATATATTTGGATCAAAGCATACTGTCTTTCACATCAGTGTATTTATGGTTATATTTGGGAATTTTGGTTTCCTATGAGTGTGTTCTTACAACAATTACCAATGTATGCTTTGCATGACAATACATGTATGGCACAGATCAGATTGCTAACCATCTCCACGTGGGGAGGAGGAAAGGAAAGAAAGGAGATGTTTTGGGTCTTATAATTTTGGAAAACATATGATGAAAATTGTTATTACATATAATTGGGAAAAAGAGAAAGAAAGAAAGAAAGAAAGAAAAGAAAGAAAGAAAGAAAGAAAGAAAGAAAGAAAGAAAAGAAAGAAAGAAAGAAAGAAAGAAAGAAAGAAAGAAAGAAAGAAAGAAAGAAAGAAAGAAAGAAAGAAAAGGAAGGAAGGAAGGAAGGAAGGAAGGAAGGAAGGAAGGAAGGAAGGAAGGAAGGAAGGAAGGGAGGGAGGGAGGGAGGGAGGGAGGGAGGGAGGGAGGAAGGGAGGGAGAGAGAGAGAGAGAGAAAGAAAGAAAGAAAGAAGAAAGAAAGAAAGAAAGAAGAAAGAAAGAAAGAAAGAAAGAAAGAAAGAAAGAAAGAAAGAAAGAAGAAAGAAAGAAAGAAAGAAAGAAAGAAAGAAAGAAAGAAAAAGAAAGAAAGAAAGAAAGAAAGAAAGAAAGAAAGAAAAGAAAGAAAGAAAGAAAGAAAGAATATTGAAGCATTTGGATTCAAAATTCCTGATAGAGTTACTCAGCATAGATCTAAATTAACACAACATTCAATAAGCTGCAGTTTAGGAGAGAACACTGAGTTTGATAATCAGTGTTTCTTCTTATTGATTTATTTAGCCTTTTTTCCCTGTTCAATTGGAAGCTCTTAATGAACTATTAGTCTGTTTCTCCATTCCATAAATTGTGTGACTGAATCAAATATTTTTATTCCCTAATAAAATAATTAAAAAGACAGTCAATTATTGCAGAATGGGAGATGGGAGAAAGTTTTCTTCATTTTTTTCTCTTATATAAATTCAACACTTCTAAAACTGAACTCATTATTTCCTCCCCTTAAACTCCTTCTAAATCTCCCTATTACTGTCAAAGGCAACTCTATCCTCCCAGTTCCTCAGACAGCCAACCTAGGTTGGCTAATCCTTACTAATCCTTACTGTCTCTCACTCTCTCCCCATATCCAATTGCCAAAGCCTGGTGATTCAACTTTGCAACATCTCTTCAATATGCCCCCCTTCCCTTCTCTGACACTGCTACCATTTTGGTGCAGGCCCTCATCACTTGAACTAGTAAAATAATTGCTGGGTTGGGATTATCAGCCAGTCTCAAATCTCTCTCTACTCCATTCCACCCTCCATTCAGCCAAAGTGATTTTCCTAAAACACAGGTCTAACCCTGTCACCCTCTACTCAATAGACTCCAATGGCTCCCTGTGCCTCCAGGATCAAATACAAAATCTGACGTTCAAAACTCTTCATAACCAATCCTTCCACCACCATCTTTCCCATCTTTCACACTACTACTGCTACTTTCTACTCTGTAATCTAGAGACAATGACTATCTCCTGTCTATTCCACAAACATGACACTTTCATCTTTCAGCTCTAGACGTTTTCTCTGGCTTTCCATCATGCCTAGAATGGTCTCCTTTCTTATCTCTACTTCCTGTCCTACCTGGTTTCTTTGAAGTGTCAGCTAAAATCCCATTTTGTATAGGAAATCGTTTCCCAATCCTTCTTAATTCTGGCTAATTTAATTAATTTTAATAAATTACTTTAATCAAGTAATTAAATTATTCTAATTACCTTTCTTATTTTTTCTCTTTTTTATCCTTTATGTAATTTTTGTTCAGAATGGTTTTCTTCTTAACTCTCCCCATTCAACTGTGCGCTCCTTGAAGGCCAGGAACCTCAAAGATCTTTTGCCTCTTTTTGTATCACTAGTACTTAGCACTTGCCCCCCTGACACATAGTAGGTGCTAAATAAATGTGTATTGACTGACTCTTGCCTTTAGACTTTTAACTGTCTTAAGCCCCTTCTATTGTCATAGAATCACAGAATATTAGAGCAGAGAAAGATCTTAGGCTTCATTTAGTGAGAACCCTTTGTTTCCTTTTTATTTCATCAGTTATAATTATTCTGAATGAATTGCGACTTTTGTTTGTATGGAACAGCAATTTCCTGATATTATACTGGCCTACTCCCTAAAGAAAAGTGAGCCTTCCCTCATAACACAGAAAAACAGCAAAATAAAATGACTCACTGGTCCATGGCATCAGAGATCAAATCTAGAAGTAAAAGGATCTCAGAGATGATCTAGTTTGATAACCAGATTTTTCCAAGAAGGGTGCATCAAGCCAAGAGCATAAAGTAACTGACCTAAAAGCTCACACTAAATTAATAACATAGCCCAAATTCAAATTGAGGTCCAAGTAACATTCAGGAAAACACACATCTACTCCTGGGTGCTCAGGGAGGGGTAATATCTCTGGTATGGAGGGCTTGTCATGCCCTTTTAGGGCAGCTCTCCAGCCACTGACCCTCACCTGACACCCAGCTCTCACTTGTGGCTCCCAGTAGCTGCTAGCATGCGGCAGCGGCCACACCCCAGGCAACAGCTTCGACAGGCCGCCTAAACCTTGTGAGGGTAGCCATCGGGTCATTGGCCCCTGGTGAACCAGGGCTTTGCTCACCCAGCATGTGAAGACTGCTTTGGCGGAACAGGCGGAAGAAACCAACAAGAAGGTTCAACGGCTGAGATGGCGATGCAGCAAGGCACTGTGGAGTGCTTAGGGCATGTTGGAGCACAAAAGACAACACGGCCATCCAATGCAGCTGAGGAAGTCTCCAGGTGTAATGAATTTTAGTGCCAATGGACCCAGGCTTCCAACGCCGAGAGAGTGGGACTGTCTCTGTGCACCGACTTTTCCACTTAAATCTTCATGCACAGGTGTCTTTGTGCACAAAAACGCACAAAAACAAAAGTCATCCTCGGTACGAGAGACAACCAACAACAACTCCTCTTCCCATCAAAGAAAAGAACATCCATTTCCTTTTTTCTTCTCTTTTCTTAGACCAGCATTAGCCATTCCAGTAATGCAGCTCTGAGCTTTAGTCTTTCTTTTCCTTTGTCATTCAATCTCAGTTGATATGGGTTTTCCCATTTTTCTCTGAATTCTTCATGTTTGTCTTAGAGCATGGTACCATGGTTATGTCAGTCATCTCATTCACTT
>NC_077233.1:29027971-29142805 GCF_027887165.1 Monodelphis domestica | reverse complement strand
CATTCACTTTGTTTCCATGGTTTAAATTACTATAAAAAAGGACTGTTAAGAATAATTTTGGATATATGGGGCATCACCTTCTGTCTGATCTCTTTGGAATATATTTACAGCAGCACTTTTAGTTTATAGATCAGGAAACTGAGGTCCAGACTTATAAAACAGCCTTCAGTGTCCAAAGTCAAAAAAAGTAACTAACTGGAGAATTTCTGGCATCAGGACAGGTTAAAGGAAATAGCTTTTTGAGGGGAAGAGGGAGGCAGTTCACTCTTGTTTTTTTCATGTTTAAAGATTTATTATTAATGACTGTTTCATATTAAAAGTAGAAACTTTTAGAAACAAGAGAAAGTGTGGTTAAAACAAAATGTGTCAATACTTTTAAAGGAAATGCAAAATCATTACATTCTATAGGCTTCTCTTCCCATTAGGAGATATTGGTGAGAACAGGGTTGATTACAGAGAACAAGATTTCCTTAATCATCATATTCCTATAGTTTCTATCTAGTTTGATGCTTCTGGCTCAGAATGACATATCCCTTGCTTCCATGTAGCTTCCAGCCTTGATAGACTTTTAGTTTAAGATTTTCCTTTTTCATGTAAACAATTTCTTGGCCATTTAAGAGAGAGTGAAAAAGTAGAATGGCCTCTCAAGTGAAAGGAACTGGGTTCAAATCACAGCTTTTGTGACCTTAGACAGGTTAGTTAGCTTGAAATCCCTTCTGCCTTGCCATCTTGTGATGCTTAGTTTCTTCATCTGTAAAATGGGGAGATTGATCTGGGTCCAAACCTTGCAGTCTCTTCCAGCTGTTTATCCATGAGCCATGAGCTTTGAGCTCCTGGTTCAGGAGAGGAGATAGATTTTACCGAGTTACCTACATATCTTTTCTGTTCACTGTGGTGACCAGCATTTGCCTTCATAGTCCTGAGCAAGGACAATCTCTGGCTCACCTGTCCAGTAGTTGATGGAGTTGGTTAGTTTGTTTCTTTAAAAAAAATTTTTTTTTGTGTAGTCTCACATTAAGAGTAAATCTAGAGCCTAAGTCTTACTGAGCTATTTAGCCTAGAACCTCTATTGAGCTGAGCCTCCAACACCTAATTCAAGAGTAATCTACACACAGTGCCTTTATTCAGAGGAGAGAGAGAAGAAGAAAGAAGAAGAATAAAGAAGAAGAAGAAGAAGAAGAAGAAGAAGAAGAAGAAGAAGAAGAAGAAGAAGAAGAAGAAGAAGAAGAAGAAGAAGAAGAAGAAGAAGAAGAAGGAAGGAAGGAAGGAAGGAAGGAAGGAAGGAAGGAAGGAAGGAAGGAAGGAAGGAAGGAAGGAAGGAAGGAAGGAAGGAAGGAAGGAAGGAAGGAAGGAAGGAAGGAAGAGAGAAAGAAAGAGAAAAAGAAAGAAGGAAGGAAGAAGAGAAAAAGAGGAGAGAGAAAGAAAGAAAAACATTTATTAAGCCCGTCTAGTGTCAGACATTATATTAGGCTGGCTTGTAAATATAGTCTCATCTGATCCTCAGAATAACCCTAGGAGATAAGTACTATTATTGTCGCCATTTTGCAGATGAAGTTGCTGTTGTTATTCAGTTATTTCAGTTGTCTCTGACTCTTCATGACCCCATTCTAGATTTTCTTGGCAAAGATACTGGAGTGGTTTGCCATTTCCTTCTCCAGATCATTTTACAGATAAGAAAACTGAGACAGAGTTCAGAGACTTGCACAGTGTCACACAGCTAGGAAGTGTCTGTGACTGGCTTTAAACTCTGCCTCCAGGCCTAGCAGCTTTTTCTTTTGGGTCACTTAGCTGTCTCTTTCCTCATAGGACCTATCCCTATTCAGGATACAAGAAAAATAGATATAATTCAGTATTTGAACTCAAAGAGCCCATAATTTCTTTGAGAAGACAAGATCAAGACAGGTAAAACAATTGGAAAATTGTAGATACCATGTTAGAGTAGAAAAATACTGTGTGAGAACTCTGAGCAAGTCACTTAATATGTTTGCCTCAGTTTCTTCATCTGTGAAATGGAGATAATCACAGTACCTCCCTCCCAGGGTTATTGTGAAGTTCAAATGAAATAATAATCATTGTAAAACACTCAGCCCAGTGCCCGGCACACAGGAAACCCTCTGGAAATGTTAGTTAGGATCATGATTATCATTGTAGTAGTTCAGGAGCCCTGGATTTAGATTCTGGTTCTGCTACTTCAACATGTGACTCGTAAGGCAGGTCACCACCTTGCTGAAACTCGGCTTAATCATTTGTAAAAAGGAATAATAAATCATACCAGCCCTACTTAATTCACAGGGCTTTTATGAGGATCAAATGAGATAATGTGTTTGAAAGTGGTTTTGTAAACTCTACCACTTCGGAGTACGGCACGTTATCATTACACGAGGCAGTATATAATTAAGTGCTGAATTGTCAGATCCTGATTGTAAAGGCTTTTGAGCTAGGAGCCCGGAGAGATGCTGTGTAAGTCATTGACTTTAGGGGAGAGCACCCAGCTACCCTGAATGGTATGGGAATAAGCACTGGGCCCCTCTCCTGCGGACCACGGTCCCCCCTCCCTCCCTGGCACCCACCCCCTCGCCCAATGGCTTGCCTCCATCTCCATTTGATCTCAGGATTTGGAGTCTGGGTGGAGCCCTCATCCCTGTGACTGAGATTCAGACTAGACTTGCCCCACGTGTGTCCCACTTTATGCCACTGAACACCCCCCTTTCTCCCCCCTCCCCCACTTACTCCTGGCATCCCTATTTATTGTTTTTATGGAAGCATTTTGTAATCCAATTCCACACGCATCTACCAACCAGGAAAACACAAAAACAGAAAGCTGAACCAGACCCTGCCCTCAAGGATAGAGTGTACGGAATGAAGGAAAGAATGTGTGAGTTACTCATTGCCCTAGAGGAGGGGCATCCTCTTTTCAAACTAAGCCTTCACAGACAGGTAATCTATTGACTTACTGAAAGCCTTGGTGGCTTCACTCCACAGTACTCTGCTACTATCTTAGTTCAGACCTTCCTGGCTTATGTTCCATATTATTGTAACAATCTCCTGATTAGTCTCCCTTGTCTCCCATTTCAGCCCTTCCAAATAGATCTGTAGAGCTTTACATCTCTGAAGGCTTAAAGAAACTCCAGAAGGGTAACTGGGAAAGCCAAGGAAAGGAGGCAGCTGGGTGGCTCAATGAATTGAGAGCCAAGTTTGAGAGAGGGGAGGTCCTGGGTTCGAATATGGCCTCAGATCCTTCCTAGTGGTGTGACCCTGGGCAAATCACTTGGCCCCCATTGCCTAGCCCTTACCACTCTTCTGCCTTGGAACCAAAACACAATATTGACTCGAAGATGGAAGATAAAAAAAAAAGCCAATGAGAAGAAGAGATGTCTACTTTGGGAATCCTTATTTTCCTATTCCTGGAGAGCCTGGTTTTCCTTTTTTAATGTAATTTATGCCACACTTGAAAATAAGCAAGAAGCTGAACTGATAAGGGTCTGCTTACAGCAGCTATTGCAAGAACAAGGCTGAGGCTTTGTAAGAAGGTCTTTGATCTTCAGTGACAAATCAGGAAATCGGTGGACTTGCTTTGTGAAAAGGTAGTTTACGGACAAGTCTTCCAGAGCCTAGGCAGTGACCACATCTCCTGCAGCCCTTCCCATTGCAGAAGCCACCATTTTGCAGCAACATGTACCCAGTTCTTGGCCTTTGGTTCATAAAATTCTATAGCAAGAAAGAGGAGACACAACCTTCCTGGGAAAGCCCTTTATCAAGAATATTGGGATTTGAGGATTATTTGAGAATTTTTGCAGCATTAAGCTGGTGTTTAATAATAATAAAATAATGATAATAAAACATTCCATGTGAAAAAAGAAAGTACAAATCCAATCATGTGACTCCCCTACCCAACCAATTCCAGTGGCTTCTTATTGCTTCTGCCAGATCCTCTGTTTAATATTTCAAACCCTACACAAGCCTGTCTCAACCAACCATTTCACTGCTCCTGGGGCATGGCTCCCCCTCCCACACCCTTCCATCTAGCCACATTGTCTTTCTGTCCATGCCTTACACGTGGCCCTTTATCTCTTTTCTTTTGCCTCCTCATTGCCCTCTCCCATGCCTGGAATGCACTCCCTCATCACTATTGCCTCAAAGAGTCCCTTCCTTTCTTTAAAATGCTGCTCAGGGATAATCTTCAGCATTAAAGCCTTTCCTGGCCCACCCCCTCCCCAACTGCTAGTACCTTCCCCTCCCAGGTGACTCTTTACTTTACTCATATATTTGTATTATTTACTGTATATACTTTATAGGTACTTGTTCCATCTTCCCCTCTCCTATGAGCATGTGTCTAACTCTGTAAGTCATCCTATTCTGATTCATCTGCTTGTTTAGTGTCCCTTTTACTTTTGCAAAGACCATGCCCTTTCTGTAGGACAACACAGCCCATTGTAATGTTCTGTGCCCATAAGTGTTTAATAAATGCCACTGACTGCTCTCTTCCTATCTTTCCAGCCTCTTTTCTTTTTTTTTTTTTTAAACCTTTACCTTCCATCTTGGGATTAATACTGTGCATTGGTTCCAAGGCAGAAGAGTGGTAAGGGCTAGGCAATGGGGGTGAAGTGACTTGCCCAGGATCACACAGCAAGGAAGTGTCTGAAGCCATATTTGAAGCTAGGACCTCCCATCTCTAGGCCTGGCGCTCAATCCCCTGAGTCACCCAGCTGCCCCCTTTCCAGTCTCTTTTCACATCACTCCCATCCCCCTATTCTGTGATCCAGCATACTCTGATTCACTATTCATCACCCCATCTCCTGTTCCCATGGCTATGCCTGTTTTCCTCCCTCCCTTCACCTCTCAGCATCCCTGTCTTCCTTTAAAATTCTGCTCAAATGTTACCTCCTGCAAGATATTTTTCCTCACTTCTTCCATATTCCAGTGCCTTCCCTCTTAAGATTTCCTTCCATCACTTTTGATGAAAAAAAAAATGTTCTCTACCTCTAGAGAAAGAGTTAATAGAGTCTTCCTTCCTTCCTTCCTTCCTTCCTTCCTTCCTTCCTTCCTTCCTTCCTTCCTTCCTTCCTTCCTTCCTTCCTTCCTTCCTTCCTTCCTTCCTTCCTTTCTTCCTTCCTTCCTTCCTTCCTTCCTTCCTTCCTTCCTTCCTTCCTTTCTTTCTTCCTTCCTTCCTTCCTTCCTTCCTTCCTCCCTCCCTTCCTTCCTTCCTCCCTTCCTTCCTTCCTCTCTTTCTTTCTTCCTTCCTTCCTTCCTTCCTTCCTTCCTTCCTTCCTTCCTTCCTTTCTTCCTTTCTTTCTTCCTTCCTTCCTTCCTTCCTTCCTTTCTTCCTTTCTTTCTTTCTTTCTTTCTTTCTTTCTTTCTTTCTTTCTTTCTTTCTTTCTTTCTTTCTTTCTTTCTTTCTTTCTTTCTTTCTTTCTTTCTTTCTTTCTTTCTTTCTTTCTTTCTTTCTTTCTTTCTTTCTTTCTTTCTTTCTTTCTTTCTTTCTCTCTCTCTCTCTCTCTCTCTCTCTCTTTCTTTCTTTCTTTCTTTCTTTCTTTCTTTCTTTCTTTCTTTCTTTCTTTCTTTCTTTCTTTCTTTCTTTCTTTCTTTCTTTCTTTCTCTTTCCATCTTCCCTGCATGTATCTTTTTTATCCCTTTATATAGATACAGAATATTTAAGTATGTAATGTAAATTATGTATGTAAAGTATATAAAATATGTAAGTTAATGTATGTAATGTAAAGTAATGTAAAATATGTAAGTTTCATGAAGTCAGTGACAGTGTTTGCCTTTCTTTTTGTTCCTAGTACTAAGCACAATACCTCACCCATAGTAGATGTTTGTTTATTGATTGTGACTTCCCCCCTAAGGATCATAGGATCATAGATTTAGAGCTGGAAGGGAATTTAGAGCCATTGAATCCAACCCCCTCATTTTACAACTGAGGAAACTAAGACCTGAAGGGTCTCAGGTAATTTTACTGAAGTCATTTAGGCAGGAGGTGACAAAACTGAGGATTCATTGTTGCCACCTAAATCCCAAGTCCTAAGATCCCATCCCCATGGCACTTTCCAATGGGGTATCTAGAAGACACTCCAGACCCTAAATCAGTGGTCTTGTTGACTAAGGAAAGTTCTGTATGAGGGGGCCTAGACTTCATCTAAAGTCTACTTAAGAAATTCTTTTTAAAATCTTACATATCTACTTATATATACCTGTGAGTGTGTGTGAAGTACATTAGTGCTATCAGAAGCAGTTTGGTTTAGTCCATGGAGAATTTGCTTAAGAATTCAAAAGACCCAGGTTCTAATCTCACCTCTTATATGCACATTTGGCCAAGTCTTGACCTCGCAGTGGCCCAGGGCAGCAAATGCTTTGAAAACTGGCTCCGAAATGTATTCTTTGGAATGGAGACCTATGGGTGGTAAGCTAAGTAGTATTGATGGTGTCCCTTATGGATAATCAATTATGGGCTACATCGAACCCAGTCTTTGTAATTGGATTCCAATGAAGCTTCTGTTTTCCATCAGCAGCCAACATGTAAATGGGTGTGTTCTGCTGAAACCCATTTGGTATTGATTTTCAATGCTACTTAATAGTCTGCTTTGCTGAGTCAATTAAAATTAAAATCCATAATAACCAAATGGTTGAAGTGCTTGCTAGTAAGCTGATTTGTATCAGCTTTCTGTCCTGTGGTCGCCAGGGATTGAAATTCAGTGTTTAAAACCCTTTGTTTAAGGACGCGATGTTCCTTCTCAGATAGATTCTGCACCGCCTTTTCTGAGTTTAATGCTGACCAACATCTTCAGTCCTAGTCCTGCCACTTTCTACCGCTGTGACCTTGAAAAAGTCACTTATTGGCTGACATTTGTATAGTGCCTTTAGTGCTTTACATTTGCTATGTTATTTAATCCAAATGGAAGCCCTATGGGTTAGAGACTATTATTATCGTCCTCATTGGACAGCTAAAAATGAGGCCAACAGAGGTTGTGACTCACCCAGCTAGTAGACGTCTGAGTCTGGATTTGAACTCAAATCTTCTTGACTCCACATCTGGGGCTTTATCCTGTGCCATCTAACTGTGGTTAACTTCCAGTGCCCTAGTTTTCCCATCTGTAAAAAGATGGGGGCTGGACTGGATGACCTCTAAGACAGGTCCAGGCATAATTCTGGAATCCTGTTCTTTTCTGTCTTTTCCTTTCAGAGAAGAGTGGGAAAGGGAAGTTGTGTGAGCATAAGGTGAATTTATTAGTGTAATTATGGTGATTATAAAGCTGGTGTTTGATGATTGCAATACTTAATTTAATTTAGAACAATGAGTCTGCTGTTCAGGGTAACCGGATCTCTCTCTGACTTTTTGGCCACCACCAGGTCTAAGATGATTCTGTCCAGTATGTTAATCATTTTTCCTCCTTCATTTCCATCTCTAAAAATTGTTATGATGGCAATAGCATAGTTTGCTTGTCTATTCACAGCCACATCAGGGACAGCCATAACTAGAAATGTCATCAAAGAGGGCAGCCAGATAGCTCAGTGGATAGTTAGGCTTAAAGATGGGAAATCTTGGGTTCAAATCTAACCTCAAACACTTCCTAGCTGTGTGACCCCGGGTAAATCACTTAACCCCCTTTGCCTGGCCCTTACCATTCTTCTGCCTTGGAACCAATACACAGTGTTGATTCTAAAACAGAAGGTAAAGGTCTAAGAAAAAAAAACAAAAACAAAAAAAGAAATAGCACTTAGGGTAAATTCAGCTGGGCAAAATCAGGTTGCAGGCTCGCTTGCAGTGATCTCAGGGCTGCTGCTGGGGCTGATGGCATGTCCTGCATCATGGTTGATTCTGCATCTAACCTTGGTTATCTCACATAGTGGAGGTCTCTAGGTCAGAGAGTCTTGAACTTCAGGTGGTCGATGGGCATGGATCAGTATGAGTCAACACTGTGACTCAGCAGCCAAAAAAGCTTTGAAGATCTCAAGTTCCATTAAGGGAGGCATAGTGTCTGGGATTAGGGAGATGATAGTCAGAGTCTCTGCTGCCCTAGTCAAAACACATCTGGGGCATTGGGTAGAGTTTTAAGGACCATGTTGTAAGAAAGCACTTTGACAAGCAGGAATTCACTGAGTATGGGGAAAACAGGATATGTCTACCCATTCCTCTATCAATCTATTTATCTATCTATCTCTCCATCTCTCCATCCATCCATCCATCCATCCATCCATCCATCTATCCATCCATCCACCCATCCATCCATCTATCCACCCATCCATCCATCCATCCATCTATCCATCCATCCATCCATCTATCCATCTATCATCAATCTATCTGGTCTATCTTTCTATCTATGTGTATATATAAACATATATTCACCCATATATATATATATATATATTATGTGTGTACATATACAATAGCAATCAGTTGCAAATAACTTCATTTCTAATTAAGGTACTAAGTCATTAATAGTGCCATACAGTATAAACCATCAAAATGGATTATTTACATGATATATCATTGAAGTGATATTTACAACATATTATTTAAGGGCAAATAGAACTTGGTTACAAGTAGATATTAATTCTGACCTGTTAGTCCCGTCCTTTTCAACACTGTTATTTTTACATGGAGAGTCACCAATTTATTTCTGCCTTTGCAGTCTGAAATAGAATTTCAAAGGACATTTAGTATTCCCTCTCTCCCTCCTCATGCCCTAGGGCAGGCTACTGTCACTTCTTTAACACACGAGGATTCCTAAATTAGAAACTTCTTTATTGCTGGGTCACACTTCCCTCAAAACAACCTGTTTATAAGTGAATTTTCATAGAATCTACTAGCCGTAAGGTCTACCCATGTTAAGTATCTCAATGTCTAATTTACTCATCTCTTTTTTAATGCATTGACTTCATTGGCCAGTCAGCTCTTCTAATGACATTTTTATTCTTCCCCTTTATTTCTACTCTTTGCATCCTCAGCTGAAAAAGAAACAAATTGTTGCTCTTTTTAGTAAGGCATAGAGGAAATAGCGGGTGAAAAAAATAGGAACTTCCCCTTATTCCATTCATTCTCATTTTGCTCAGCAGTCAGGAGTAAGGAAGAATCTTCTAGCCTGTAGGTGGGAGTGATTTAGAAAAAATATTTTTTGGTACTCATTGTTGGTCAAGCGTGTCCTACACTTAATGACCCCCATTTGAGATTTTCTTGGCAAAACTATTGGAGTGGTTTGCCATTGCCTTCTCCAGCTCATTTGACAGATGAGGAAAATGAGGTAAACAAGATTAAAGTGACTTATGCAGGGTCACACAGCTAGGAAGTGTCTGATACTGGATTTGAACTCAGATTCTCCTGAGGGGCTCAACACTACCCACGGAGTCATTTAACTACCTCCTAAGTATACAGCTGTTAAGTGTCTTACCTGAGGTGATCTTTACCCAGATAGGAATTATCTAAGGCCAAAATTTGAACTCAGATCTCTGTTTCCAGATGCAGTGCTCTTAACTATTGAGCTACAGCTTTCTCTATTGGTGTTAATTATCCTTTCCCTAACCCTAATTCTACCCTCCCACTTAGAAAAATCCCTTGTAACAAAGGACCACTAATCAAAGCACATAAACCCACTGGTCCTGTGATAAGTATGCACCAATTTGTACCCATAGCCTCTTTGTTGTTGTACCCACAACCTCTTTGACATGAGAGGCATTCTTCACCCTTAGACTTCTGAAGTCACCTTTAGTCATTGCATTGATGAGAGTACAGTGTTCTATAGGGAGGGAAGAAAAGAAAGAGGAAAGGAAGGAAGGAAGGAAGGAAGGAAGGAAGGAAGGAAGGAAGGAAGGAAGGAAGGAAGGAAGGAAGGAAGGAAGGAAGGAAGGAAGGAAGGAAGGAAGGAAGGAAGGAAAGGAAGGAAGGAAGGAAGGAAGGAAGGAAGGAAAGGAAGGAAGGAAAGGAAGGAAGGAAGGAAGGGAGGGAGGGAGGGAGGGAAGAAGGGAGGGAGAAAAGAAGGGAGGGAGGGAGGAAAAGAGCATTGCAAATGAAGTTAAGATCTTTGGGTTCTAGTCCTAGATCTGGCATTAAGCTTGTGACTTTGGGCCTCAGTTTCCTCATCTGTAAAAGGAAGAATTGATCCCAGATGATCTCTGACATCCGTTCCAACTCTAAGAATCTATGATTCTATTGCTAGGGTGATCTAGTGAACATGTGAATGATTTGGTGAGTCTCCTCTCCACTTGAATACATGTTAAATAGGATCTCTTCCTTAAGGAAGTGGACAGATGTGGATTTGGTCCTTTGTTGTGCCTTTCTGGGAGTGCAAGGTGAACTTCTCTGATTGGTTCCCAGTCCCTGGAGACTCCCTGATTATTGCCTAGGGCCCCAGGAAGGCAGAAGTATGTTGGAATAACCTCTTCACTCTAGTTTTTAAGAATCTCTTTCCCTTAGGACTTATTTCAGATTTCTTTTCCCTTGAACTTGAAGGAAGTGGGGAGGACCCAGATAAATAGTCCCTTCTCTTAAGGTCTGAAAGTATGCATACATGCTTCTATTTCTACGAAACATCCTTTACCTTGGTTTTGAGACAATTCTTGCCTCCTAGCACCAGTCCAATAAGCAAACAAAAGTTTGCTTCTGAAGGAAGATGGTCAAATTCACTTTTTTTTTCCTGATCTGGGTCTGAGCTTTCATCCTTTCCTAGCAAGAAAACACTGGGAAGTTTTTATAGCATTTGAGGTTTTTTTAATTAGAAGCCAGTTTCTTTATTTTTACTTGACTACATTGATATCCTTTTGAAGTCAACTGGAGCTCTGCACTGGGAGCCTAGAAAGAAACCAGGTTCTGGCCTAAGTGAATTGTTAGAAAAAATACATTACACACGAAGTCAGGATTAAGTTACCCAGAGAAAATACACCTTGGCCAGGAGGTATTGCCATCAGAAGCCTCTGACTGGGTCCTGTGCCCAGAGAAAGGAAGAAAATCTTTTTTTCCTTCTTTCCCAATCGATGCAAGCAGTTAGTGCTACCAAGGAAATAAAGAAGCATTGTCCTTCATATGTATAAAACATGAATTACCAATTAAAGATGCTATTGGCAAATTGCTCTACAATAAAAAACACAGAAATGTTGTTTAAGGCAATTAGAATAATTGTCGTGTGTTAATTATAGTTTGATGGATCCTGCACACTGCCAGTAATTACCTTTGGAGGATGAGTTTTTCTGAACAGAATCCAAATCCATAAAGCCACTGATATAATAAGAAATCTCTTCCTTTTTGGCATACCTCCTGCTTTCTGAATGTCTCTTAAGATTTGCAATTAGTTTTAATTAGGTTTCTAGAAGAAATGTTCTTCATAGTTTTTTCATTAGCTCATCGTTAAAGAACCTCATAACCGTTATTAAAAACAGAAACAATGCTTGGCCGAATCATAATCGTTTTCTCTAGAAATATTGGAGGTATCCTCTCATTTCTGAAAGTAAGTGGAGTCAAGGTAAGACTGAAAACAAAGCTGGGATTAGAAATGTAAATGGTTTCCTCAAGCCATAATAACAATGTACATTTATGGATGTAACAAGAGCTCTATGTTTCAGGTATATCCCCGTTTATAAAACCTGTTTAAGTAGGAATTCTCAGAAAGCTGAGATGTTGCAAAAACAAAACAACTTCATCTACCAAAAAAACCCCGACAAAAACAAAAACAAATAAACCCTACAGTTTAGAGAGGAAATTAAGTGGACACAGTAACCAAGAGAAAGGTGCTGCAGACAGGGTCAAGTACAAAGAGGGATGAGAGAAGCCTGACTCAATTTCTTTCCATCCCTGCCCTGCCCCTGCCCACTAACAATGAACCAACTGCAAAGTTGGGGGTCCTGGCTCATAGAGCAGAGAAAGCTTGGTTGGCTCCAAGAGATTCTATCTATATTTAAGATTTTTTTAAAGTCTCTGCCCTTTGCTTCAAGGAGGAGGCTGAGACCCAAATCAAGACTGGCTTTATTGGATGCCACGAGTCAATCATCTTGAATTGTGCCTCATCTACTCCTTTGTCCACTCACAGGAGTAGTGGTGGAGTCTGGTCAAAGCTATCCATGTGTGGTTGTGAGGTGGAATGATGTTTATTCTTTTGACTAAAGCTATACAAAAAGAGTAAAACATTATACGTAGTATCCAAACATACTCATTTATTCCCATTGAAGGCCAACTCCATTATATCAAGATGACATGACTAGGAATTAATGTAACAAAGTATATTTTGTGGGGCTGACATTTTGGTAGGTGGGGGCTCAGAGCTAGTCTGAGTAGGTAAATCCCACATTAACCACACCCTTAGATTAAGGAGACATCATAGTTATCTCATGAGGAGCAAATGTTAAATACTTTCCAAAAAGCACATAAGGTTTAGTACTTCCCCAACACTCTCCCTTCCCCAATAATTCAGTAGGATCGGATGGAATGTATAACTGCCAGGAAGAATATGGGTGTTTCTTGGACCTGATCTTTTTTAGTAAAAAAAATCAAGTAAATGGCTAGCAATGCCGCATGGAAGTTAAACATCTCACCTTCCTCACAACTCTGAGAGGTAGGTAGTGAAAGTATCATTATCCCCTTTTTACAGATGAAGAAACTGAGGGTTGTAGGAGTTATTTGTCCAAGGTCACACAACTAGTAAAGATGTGCAGCAGATTCAACAGCTAGGTCTTATGATTCTGGGTCCATCACTGGATCCACTGAACCACAAGGCCCTCACCTGGATGCATCTTGGGCAACTCTCATGATCCCGATTCATTATTGCAACCCATCCATTCTATAAAAATGTTGCTTTCAGTTATGTGTAATTTGGTAATTAGTTCACCGGTACATTGATAAAATAATTCATCTGTGTTTTATTACTTTATAAAGGCTCATTTTTCTTACTCTTCTAAGGAGTATTTGCATTTTAATATGTGAATGATTGTAATCCAAAAGAAGAAATATCTATGGTAGAATTTCAGGCACCAGGGAAGGTCTGGAAGGAAGGGTTTTTTTTTTTTTTTTTGAAGAAAGAGGAAAGCATTACTTTTTCCATACAATTCCAGTTGTATTGTATACATAGCTATTTGCTATACACACATAGAATTTGAGAGTCTAACCTTTTATCCCATGTAATAATTTTCTCTGTAGTTTCTCTGACAAGTGGCCATCCAGGCTCTGATTGAACCCTTCCAGTGATTGGGGAGCTCACTGCTTTCTTCCATGATTCCTTCTACTGTGGAGCTTCTCCTGATCTCTCAATAGAATGTAATATTTAAGAGCACCTACTCAGCAATCAGAGGGCATGGGATTGAATCCAACCTTTGACACTTAATACCTGTACGAACTTAGATCCTTCCCAGGACCTTCATCTGGAGAATGATGGCTTTATCTACTAAGGTGCCATCCATCTCTAGAGCTATGATCCTCTGAACTCCTATAGCACATGATACCTCTTCTATCAAACTTCCTATAGCTTGCCAATTATTATAGGAATTGATTTTGTCTTATTTCCTCCTTTTACCTCTCAGGGGTAGAGGAAGGATTAAATAAGATAATAACTGTAAAGCACTTAACATAGTGTCTGGCACATAGTAGGTGCTATATAAATGTTAGCTGCTGCTATTATTATTTATTAAATTGTAAACACCTTGAAGACAGAGAACATTTCTTCCCATTCCTTGTCAGTCAATAAACACTTATTAAATACCTACTATGTGTACTTGGGATACAAAACAGAGTCTACTAATAACCAAGAAAATATTTAAATAATGAAATCAATTAGATAAGGAGTTATTGAATGTTTCCTGTAAATATATGCTGTGGTATATAAACATAAATAAAACCAATTTCCTGCCTTTAAATAACTCATAATCCTATGGGATTATAAGTAAGAAAGAAGGCAAGTTCTCATGTAGAAAGTCTCTCCACCATTACCAGACAGGAACTGGTTTGTAACTTAGAGGTCAATAGTCTCAGACCTAGAGAGGTTACAGGGATTTCCTCCTTGTAACTCAATAAGTGACCCACACACAGATATGCATACTAAGTGAGCTTCAGAGGCAAAACTTGAACACAAGTCTTAATGCTGAACTGCCTCTCCCATGGGATAATGTAAACATAAGAATACACAGTACTCTAATTTGCAATACAAATGTGCACATATGAACCGGAATGACCTCCAGGAACTGATACAGAGTGAAAGGAGCAGAACCAGGAGAACATTGTACACAGACACTGATACACTGTGGCACAATCGAATGTAATGGACTTCTCTACTAGCAGCAATGCCATGATCCATAACAATTCAAAGGGACTTAAGAGAAAGAACACTATCCACTTCCAGAGAAAAAACCGTGGGGGCAGAAACACAGAAGAAAAACAACTGCGTGATCACATGGGTTGATGGGAATATGACTGGGGACGCAGACTCTAAATAATCACCCTAATACAAATGTCAATAATATGGAAATAGACCTTGATCAATGACACATGTAAAATGCAGTAGAATTGTGTGTCAGCTATGGGAGGGGGTGAGGGAGAGAATATGAACCTTGTAACCATGGAAAAATATTCCAAATCAATTAATAAAATAAAAATGTTCCCCAAAATGTGCATGTACTACAAAGTGGGCCATGATGAGTATAGGACAAGGGCAAACTATCCTGAGAGATCCATATATATATATATATGTATATATAACATATACACTCACATGTGTGTGGGGGGGGTATAAAAGCCCAGGCAGGATTTGAACTCAATTCTTCTACTCTAGAGGCTTTTTCCCCTCTGAAATTTCTATTTATTCATATATTTATTCCTATTCATTAATTTACTCAGCCATTTATTATGTACCTGTTTCAAGCAGAGTACTCTGTTAGGCACTGTAAGTAGATAAAGAAAGAAGAAAGACATAATCTTTGGAAAAAGGTGAGAAAAATATACCTCATTCACTTTTTTTTTTTGGAGGTGAGGTGTTATAGGTATAGAAAACTATACATACCATTTAACTCAGTTAATGTTTGTTTGATTTTACAGAACTTTTTTTTTAGAAATTTGTGCTATAAAAAATGGCTCTCTGAGTAGGGTAGGGATGGGAGGGACGCATTCAGAAATAAAACTGTATGTAAAACCAAAAGAGGTCGATAACTCTTTTAAAAAGACATAGTACCTAGCATTAGCAACAGCTTCACAAGAATAACTCACATTTGTATACCATATAAAGATTTACAAAGAACCTTCCTTAAAGTGACCTTGTCGAGTAGGTAATGCAAGTATATCATCTTCCCCTTTACAGATATGGAAACTGAGGTGCAAAAGAGTTAAATGATTGGCCCAGGTTGATACAGCCAATAAATGTGGGAGTTGGAATTCAACCTCACATCTTTCCTGAACCCAAGCCTAAAACTCTTTCCACTACTCCACAGTAGGAAAAGTTGATGTTGGGTCAAAGGACGAATTTAGCTTCCTTTATAATGTTGTTGTTATTGTATAACTTGTTCTCTGATCCTGTTCATTTCGCTTTCTGTCAGTTCATATAAGTCTTCTCAGGTTTCTCCAAAATTATTCCTTTTTTCATTTGTTTTTTTTAATAGTGCTATAATATTCCATTATGTCTCTGTACCATAAGTTACTCAACCATTTCCCCCTTGGCCTCCAGTTATTTGGCTAAAAGAGCTATCATGAATATTTTCACTTTTATTGTTTCAATTAAAAAAGATTTTCTCTTTTTCATATCACCCAACTGAAAAAAAGAAAGAAAAAATCTTTGTAACAAGTATGCTTGCTCAAGCAAAACATTTTAGCCATTGCTAAAAGTATATATCTTATTCTGCATTCTGAGTTCATCCTTTCTCCCAGGAGCTGGGTGTCCATTCTTTGGAATCAGTGCTCAGTAGAGCCCCTAAGTCCTTCAAAATTGTTTATCTTTACAAAGTTGTTGTAATTATAACATTTGTTCTCCTGGATCTACTCACCTCAAAGCAAAAAAAAAAAGTTGTTATAAATATTTTTGTACATTTAGGATCTTTTTCTCCTTTTTTTTTCTCTTAGGGGATGCAGCTTTGGTGTTGGTATTGCTGGACCAAAGAATACTCCCATTTTAGTAACTTCTTGGGCATAATCCCAAATTGTTTTCTAGAATGGCTGGTCCAATTCACAGCTTCTCAGGACTCTCCCAGTAATGGCTGACATTTATAAGGGTGCTTTAATGTTTCCTAAATACTTTGTATACATGATCTCATTATTCCCTCACTATATTAATCCAAGGTCAAGTCAATATTGGAGTTCAAAAAAGGAAGAAATTCCTAAGGAAGTTTCCTGAAACAGGTCAGGATGGAAGACTGGGTGGAATTTGGGAAGATAGGGAGAAGTTTGGAGTGCCAAATGTCTATACTGGTGAGATCTCTTTGCACCCTATCTATCTTTCAGGATTAAGTCATGCAAAGGATGGAAATATTTTCATAGCTAACAAGGCTCCTGTTTCCATACTTGAGGTCAGGAAAAAACTTCCTAACCATTAGAGCTTTCCAAAAGTGCAATAAACCTACTCTAGGAGAAAGTGAGTTCTCTCTCCTTCCCTCCCTCCCTCCCTCCATGGCTGCAAAGTAAGGGCAGGAGGACCATTTGTTCTTTGAGGGTATGGATTGGACTGGAAGAATGCTGAGGTTCCTGCCAACTGAATTCTGTGGTTCTGGGATACTTTTTTCCCAAGAGCCCCTAGAGATTGCCTCATGAAGTGTCCTGGAACAAGGCTTGGAAACCCCTAGTCTAGGTGAATACACACAGTGTGTGAAACATGTGAGCCATGCCAAATTGTTTCCCCTTTTTCCATGGTTAGTCAGTTCTCTTACAGAAGACAGGTTCTGAAGAATAACAATAGCTGACATTTACCTAGAGATTTAAGATTTTCCCTGTGTTTTCTTTGCAGTAACTCTGGGAAGTCATGAATGTGAGCATTTTTACTTCTGCTTTACAGAAGGGGAAAATTGAGATTCAGCTTTTGTGGCTTCTTTCTGGTCCATCACACAAGCAAGTAGATCGAAGAAGTGTAAGTCTGGAGTTCCAGTATTCTCAGCAGCACACCGTACTGCCAACTTTATGTTTCAGAAACTACTTGATTTCATATATGTACAATCTTCTTCAATCTACCCACTTTCCTTCTCCCCATAGTAATCCTAAGGGGTACTTTTCTCTTATTGCTCCTCTATGTATTTCATGCTAGCTGGGCAGCCTTTCTCAAGCAAGAAGAAATCCAGAGTCTTATTCATTGATCTAGGAAGGTAGCGATATTTCCTCTCTACGGAGAGGCTTTTTTTCTACTCAAGTTTTTGTTCACTTCCTTATCCCTGCATGAGAATCCCTTCAAACCTTTCTCCATCCTCATTTGAGAAAACACATCCATGTTTTATCTCATCAGTCCAGGGAAGACAAAAATGCAAACACTCGTTATTATGAAGAGGATATGGTTGTCTAATGGGAAACCTAATGGGTCCATTTTTTTTCTTTCTAATTATTTCATTCAAATGCTCTACTGGTTAGTTTAGACTATTATTTGAGGTGTCAGAGCATCTATTCTGAGAGTGGTCTAATAATGCATATTCTCATAGGCAATTATATGGTTCCTAACATTTCACAAGCTATATATGAAAAAGATGGGTGTCCCAAACATCTTAGAGTAATACCCAATGTCAATCTAAGTACTACAGCTTAAAATGACATTCATATTTTAAGGCACTCTGTATATTGGCTGAGCAGATGGAGGAAAGTATATTTTTAGCACACTTTTTCCCAACATGCCCATGCACAGCTTTCATTAATTATGCCAAACAACCTTACATGGGTCCATGATAAAGTGAGTAACATACAAGACTTAGACACAGAAAATCAAGGATTGGGGCAGCTCAGTGAATAGAAAACCAGGACTTGAAACAGGTTCTAATGTGGCCTCAGGCACTTTCTATCTGTGTGACCCTGCACAAGTCACTTAACTCCAGTTAACTGACTGTGACTACTCCTCTGCCTGGGAACCAACATAGTATAAATTCTAAGACTGATAAGGATGGTTTTTAAAAATCTGAGTTCAAATCCTACCTCTAATATTTACCGTCTATATGACCAGAGCAAGTCATTTCCCTTTCTCTTGAGGCTTCCTTTCCTTATCTGTAAAAGTGTGATAATGATCCTATTATGTCCTCCTTCACAGGTTGAAATAAGATTTAAATGAGAGAATGCCTGGAAAACACTTTGCAAATGAACAAGTTTATTCCATCAATGCCCATTTTTCTTATTAACACAACCCACAGATTCATGGAGAGGAGGCAGTCGCTGGGGAATCCAGGGCACTCATCAGAACCTTCATTCCTGAAGAACTTGAAAGCCAGTCCTTGGACTGCATGGACTGCCCTGAATCAAAGCCATTGGTTAATTGATGTCAAGAGGGTCAAATGATAGGGCTAATTTTTTACACTCCCAATGGCAGGTTTGTTTTATTTTATGTTTGCAAGAAGTTCACTCCCATGTTGTCTCCTGGCCCCATTTGCCTCCTTGTAATTCTATCCAGCGATCGAGCTTCAAAAAGAAATTGTAGACCACTGTAAGTGAGTCTGTCTTTCTTTTGTGGGGAAGAGGGAGGCACGAGGGGCAGGGTGTGCAAAGGCATGATGTTTTCGTGAATTATGTGCCAAATATCCATAAGGAGAACTGGGAATTTCATGGAGAAATGAATGAGCTTTATGAAATGTCTTTCATCCTGGCGGAGACCTTTTCAGGGATATGGATGGAATATGGAAATGAAATCGAGAGGCAGAGATGGGTGAACATGTCTGTGATGTGTGTCATCATCCTAACTGCTATTTTGGAAACAAATAAAACTGGCTGTAAAATGCTCAAATGCTTCTGATTAGGACCGACTGCCCTGCAAAGAGAGAGTTTCATAGCTTAAGATGCTTCCCCAAACTACTGCTCGTAGGCAACATATGTTTCGAATGCTGCTCCAGTTAGGGTCAATAATGTCGACCACATGCTTTGCTTTATTTTAGAAATTATTTTATTAAGGGCTTATGAAAATATGAAAAAGAAAAAACACACACATGCACATAAAAAGCACACTGAGGACGTAGGGCAGATTCTGCCCACATGGCATCGATGGAAACAGCATCTCCATGTGTCGAGTTTGTGTGGTGGACACAGTGAGGTGTCAGAAAAATAAGGAGAACCTCCTTCTTCTCCGCATTTTGGGACGTCAGCGCAAGAGCTGGTGTGGCCTGTGTCAGCTTTGAACAGCCAGCTGGATGGACCTGGAGGTAGGAAATGCTGATCTCAAATCTGGTCTCAGGTACGTAGGAGGGATGCAAGCCTGGACAGGTCCCTCTGCGCCTCATTTCCCTCATCTGTCTGTCCTGAAGGGAGGATAATCACTGCTTCACGGAGGACAAATGAGATGATAAATGTAGGGCGTTTTGTAAACTTTGTAAAAGTGCTAGGTGATATGATCGCGATTCGTTTATTAACCACAGAAGAAATTAAAGAAATACTAATAGCATTCAGGGGGAAAGCCACGACTTCTGTTCTTTTTCACCAGATCCCTAAAAAGAGACTTAGCCAGGATCAACTTTGATTACTTCCAGTGAATACAAAGTCAGTTGGAATTAGTCGTGTGATATTGAGTCCAAAAAAAGCCTATACTGTACATTCTTGGGCTACATGAAGAGACACAGGGCAGCAAGTGGGGCAGTGGTTAGAATGCTGGTCCTGGCTTCAAATCTGTTCATCCTGAGTTCAACTCTGCTCTCAGACACTCACTAGCTGAGACACCTGGGGAAAATCACTTAGCCTTTGACTATCTCAGTTTCCTTAAGTGTAAAATGGGGATCCTCCTCAGCACTTACCTCACTGGGTTATTGTAAAGCTCTTGGCACAGTGCTTGGCATGTAGAAAGTACCCTTCTTTTTCCCTTCCCTTCCTTAATGTCTAGGATTAGATATTCTACTCTATTCAGCCCTGATCAAGTCACATTTGGGGCAACTTGTAGAGTAAATAGTGCTTTCCATTTGGAATCAGAAGGACCTGAGTTTGAATCCTGCATCAGATGCATAATAGCTGTGAGACCCTGGGCAGATCACTCCTTGGCCTCAGTTTCCTCTTTTGTAAAATAAGGGAGTCATATTTGATGACCTTAGTTCCTTTCCAGATAGTTGTAAATCTAGAATTCCATGAGTGTTTTCAGTTCCAAGTGCTACATTTTAGGAAAGACACAACAAAGTGGAGTGAATACAGAGGATGGTGACCCTTCCCAGGGCATTCTTGTTCAGTCATTTTTAAGTTGTGTTAGGAGTGATCTTTGTGACCCCATTTAGGGTTTTCTTGGCAAAGATGCTGGTCAGATTTGCCATTTCCTTCTACAGCTCATTTTACAGATGAGGCAAACAGAGTAAAGTGGCTTGCCTAGGGTAATGCAGCTAATAAGTATCTGAAGCTGGATTTGAACTCAGAACCTCCTGACTAAGCTCTGCCCTCTATCCACTGCACCTCCTTGCTGCCCCTTCCCAGCATAGCTAGTTTCTTATCAATTAACATTTAATAAGAAATCCCTATATGCCAGGCACCAAATTAAGTACCAGGGAAACAAAGGCAAAAACAAGGCAGGAGCTTACCTTCTATGAGGGAAACATGTACACGTGTGAGAATAACCAAAATATACAGCTATGGAGTCAGGAAAGGCCTGACTATAGGAGATACCATTTATATCAGTCAAATCTTGTTACTCCCTTCCCATTGTTGCATCTGTCCACTCCTCTCTGCTCACATAGCCACCACTTCTCCAGGGTTCTACTGATTAGAGTAGCCTCCTAATGGCTCTATCTTCTCTCCAGTCCATCCTCCACACAACTGCCATAATGACCTTCCTAAAATACGGACATGACCCCAAACTTCCCCTGCTCAAGAAGTTCCAGGGACTTCCTGTTGTCTTAGGATGAATACTAGCTCTGTTTGATATGGAAACCCCACCACATACAGGCTTTTTTCTCCCTATTCCCCCCCCTCTTTGGTTGGTTGATTGATTCATGATATGACTGATATTTACATAACGGTTTGAAATTTATAAAACAAAGCAGTTAGCTAGATAGCTTGGTGGATTGAGAGTCCTGGGTTCAAATCTGACTTTAGACTCTTCCTAGCTCTGTGTATTGGCAGAAGGCAGAAGAACAGTAAGAGTTAGGCACCTAGAATTAAGTGACTTGCCCAGGGTCACACAGCTAGGAAGTATCTGAAGCCAGATTTGAACCTAGGACTTCTGGTCTCCAAGTCTGGCTTTCTAGCCACTAAGTCACCTCGCTGCCCCTACCTGACCTCTTCAGCAGCCAGGGATTCAAAGAGGTGGAAATGAACAGGAAGAACATGCCAGGCACGTGACTAAGCCTGCATAGAAGATAGAAAGCTGGGCACAGAGAATATTAAATATAGATGGAATATAGGAGTACGAAGAAGAATTATGTAAAGTAAGCTTGAAGTTTTACTGAGGGAAATAAACCAAAATATTGTACTTCCTGGTTAGTTCCTCATTTACACAGGATAGGATTCTGAGTGTTGTGAAAAGGGCACTGGATTTGGAGTAGAGGATCTTGGGTTTAAATTCAAATTCTACTCCCTGCTTTCTGGGACTTTGGGGGAAAGCTTTCTGGATCTCAGCTTTGCCATTGACAAAATGATGGGGCAATAGACCATGCCAAGTGATCCTTCCAGTTCTACCTCTTCTGAAGAAAAGGCTTGGTATCTCAGACCTGATCTTTGGCCATTAGATCAGCAAACCTTCCCATTATGTTTTCATTAACCAATATTTGCAGATTCCTGGAATTAGACTGAACATTTCTTTTTCCAAGGAGGAAAATGTAGAATGGGGGCCAGAACGCCTAAGAGCTGTTCCTTTATTCTCCCCCTGCCCTCATTAAGAAATCTTGGCTCCACTGCTTCCCTCTGCCATGCCAATCTCTCTCTTTATGACAAGATTATTAGGAGGAGCTAATGAGTACGCAGCTCTTTATTTTTCTTGAGTGGAGACCCAACACAAACACAAAGCAGGACGATCATCAGAATACAAGTCTTGTAAGGGGATGAATCTGTAGGCAATTATTAGCCATTGGAATAGACCAGCAAGTGAACTGTCAACTTTTGGGCATCGTCCATGTGTACTAAGGGCTGAACTCTAAATCAAGCAACACTTATTAAGCATCTACCTTAATGTGCCAGGCAAGGAGAGAACTGATTAATCCAATGACTTGTTTAACTGTTTGTTCCTTCCCTTCTCCCTTTTCAATGTCCTTTTGTGTTTTGTTTTTCTCTATTGGACTGTAAGCTCCCAGAAAGCTGCCATTGTTTTTCTTTTGGGATTTGTATCCCTAATATTTGACATAGTGCCTGGCACATAGTAGATATTGCTTATTGACTAACTGTCCTCACATATCAAGTTTGTTTGTTTGTTTTTTCTTAACCCCTTACCTTACTAAGTATCAGTTCCAAGAAGAGCTTTAAGGCTTAGGCAATTGGAGTTCTGGGTCAAAAAACTAGGAAGTCTCTGAGACCAGATTTGAACCTTGGACCTCTCTTGTCTCTGGGTTTGGCTCTCTACGGACCGAGCCACCTAGCTGTTTCTTAGACATGTTATTATTTTTCAGTTATTTCAGTTGTACTTGTCTTTTTGTTTCACCAACTGGAGTTTCTTGGCAAAGACACTGAAGAAGTTTGCCATGTTCTTCTCCAGATCATTTGACAGATGAGGAAAACTGAGGCAAACAGAGTTAAATGACTTACCCAGGGTCAAACAGCTAGTAAGTGTCTGAGACTGGATTCAAACTTAGATATTCCTAACTTCAGGCCCAGACACTTGCATGTTGGGCCCCAATTTCTCCATTTATAAAATAATAGTTGGACTAAAGTTCCTTCAAGTTTTAAGTCTATGATTCTAAGACATGGAGATTTACTGGATATATGGGATGAAGGAGACAGAGAAGTGGTGGAGGGAGGATGCTGAGGCTGTCTTAAGAGAACAGTGATGTACGTAAAATAGGGAATGGGGCAGCCAGGGGAATCAGTACATAGAGAACCAGGCATGGAGATAGGGGGTCGTAAATTCAAATTTGACAGATACTACCTAGCTGTGTGGCCCTAGGCAAGTCAATCCCTGCCATCTTCCCCTTACCTCTCTTCTGCCTTGGTAACAATACTATATTTGTATAATATATAATAATACTATATAAAATGCTAATATTATATTAATCTAATACTGTATAATTCTAATTATATTAAAACTATATTACTCTAATACTATATACTATATATTATATATACAATATTAATATTAGTAAATAATAATATATAATATAATACTAATATAGTAATACTATGTTAATATAACACTATAATTACATAATACTAATTATACTAATACTACCAGTAATCTAATGCCATAGGATATATAATACTATATAGAACAGTAATACTATATTACTCTAATGCTATATATAATACTAGTACTAAATGACTCTAATGCTATATAATATATAATAATACTACATGTAATACAAATATAGTGATATAATATTATTAAAATACTATAAATATAATACTAATTATACTAATACTATAGTAGTTGTAATGGAGAAGGTTTGTAGGTGATAAAAAAAAGGATCTAGGAGAGACAGCTGATGTTTAAGGTTGGCTCAGAGAGAGGAGAGGGAGCTTGAAGATTTTCCCCCTTCAACCTTCCCTCCTTAGCTATGGCTGCTGCCCCAGATTTGCTCTTGTCCCTCTTGTCCCCCTTCACTACTAGAGACTAAAATGTTTCTTCTTAAAAGATGTTTCTCCCCTTGAAGCTGTTCACTCACACTTGATTCAAATTTTGGAAAGGATAACCACTTTAATGTCAGTTAATTCAATTAGGATAATACAAAGGAATGGTTGGCAGGGAAAAGAATGGGAAAGGAAAGTGGGGAAAGGGGGTCCCTTTCTCTATCTAACCCCCTTTCCCTCCCTCCTTGAGTTTGGGGGGAACTCAGGCTTTGGCAGCCTGAGCCCCCTGAGAGATAGTCAGGTTGACTGACCCTGGGTTTGGCCCCTTGGCCACAGTTCAGACAAGGGCAACAGGAGCTGAGGTAAAGTCTGACAGAGATTCAAAATGTCTTTCTCAGGTGCCTCTTCAGTAGTCTTTTCAATTGGGAAATGTTGGGGGGGGGAGGATTTCCAGTCACTAGCAGTAAAAATGTGGGTAACCCTTAGGAGAAAGTCTTAACCAGCCTTCTCTCTTCAGCTTCTCCAAAACTGAGAGACCAACTGCTCTTCAGAAGGAACTTTCTGCTTCTCAAGATTCCAACCTCCTGGGGTCCCTCCCCCAACGAGGAGAAAGATTCAGCCTGGCACTCCTCTTTTAGTGCCATCCTTTGTCACATATATATATATATATATATATAATATATAATACTAAGTATACAAATACTTTAGTAATCTATTACCATATGATATATAATACTATGTAGAATACTAATACTTTATTACTCTGATGCTTATATATAATATTAGCAATATATTAGTCTAGTACTATATAATATATAATACTATAATAATATTAATATAGCAATACCATATTACTATAATACTGTATAATATATAATATGAATTATATTAATACTATGTTCTTTTAATACCATATAATATATAATAGAATATTAATATGATATTAATACTCTTACTATAATACTATATAATAATACTACATGTAATATTAGTAATACTATATCATACCAATATTTAGTATTGATTCAAAGATGGAAGGTAAGGATTTTAAAAAAGGAAGTATAAGGGGTAAAAAAGTGTTTTAAATGTGTTTGACAAATATAGAGTTTAAAAAATTTGTTGTGGTGACCGTTTATAAAAATTAAACAATGAGTCAGTAGGTTGTTAGTAGCTTTATTTATTGAAAGGTAGAGATATTAAAGTCCTAATTCTAGTGTCTCCAGACTGCGAAATGAAGATCCGAATGTGAATCTCACCAGTCTACAAGAATTTCTCCAGTCAGGTGTTCTAAGAACCAAAAACCAAAGCCTAAGAGGTGGAGCTGTAAAGGGCAATCTCTCATACCATGGAGGCAAGAGTCTTACCAGAGTAAGCATCCCTCTTCAGCCCATGGCAAAAATGCAAGAAGTCAAATCTTTGCCAGAATCCAAAGTCCAGATCAGAAAACTGAAATCTGAAGAGCCAAAGACACTGAAAAACCACTGAGAACCTTAAGTGCACACAAGGCCAAGATGGCCAAGAATCCCACCAGAGCTCACACTCCTAAGGCTAAAGGCTGTCAAGAATGAATGAATCTCTCTCAGACTCCTGCTTATACACAGTTTTTGCTACCCATTAGTTCTCCTCTGTCACATCTCAGGAATCAATCAGTCTTTCAATTTGCCTAGCACTGTGAGGTGGGGGCAGTGCTTGTGGCCTTTTAGTGTGTGAATTTTCTTTGTTAGTTACTTACTAAGTATTAATTAGGGGTTCTTTAAGTTCTTGATTGATTAACTTAAAATAGACAAAGGGAATAAAATTCTCTTTCACAAAAGTATAAAATTTAAACTTAAATCTTAATAATAAAAGATTATATTTTAGGAGGTTTATTAAATGATCATTAGAAATCAAGGAATAAATAGGATACAAAATAAAGACCATGGGCTCATGGCTGATTAGCCATTTCAAAATCCCCACCTTACTGCTGCCACCATGAGTGCTGCATCATGCCAAAGAGAGAGAGGGAAAGAGAGAAAGATGGCTGTTCTGGCCGGGTCTGAACCAGGCAGTAGTTCAGAGGCCTCAGCCAAGGGTGGGTGGGTGGGGTGGGCAGAGGATTGAATCTAACATGGCTTCCAGCCATGAGGTCTCTTCCAAGATGAGGGGTCTCTCCAGAGGTTAGTGACTCCAGAAAGCCAAGGGAAAGGGAGTCCCAAGAGATGGGCTCTCCAGAGGCTGGTGCCTCCAGAAAAGCCAAGGAAAGGGAAGTCAGTCTTATCACTTACCATGTGGTAATCTAAGGGAAGCAGTCTGAGGTGTCACATTCAAATTCCTCCAAGGTCAAATTCCATGGCCAACTCCCTCTCACAGGAAGTGATTCAAAATATAAAGGCAGTTCCTTACACCACTTCCTGTGTCTTACATGTACCATTGGTGGCTTAAACTTGGCTTTGGACAGCTCAGGTAGTCAGTTAGTTGTTTCTGATTTGTCACTTGCTAGCACACTTGGGTCATAGACCTTCCTCTCTCATACTTAAGTGGGGGTGTATACATTCCTAGTTGCTAAAATTCTAAAGACTAAGCAGGGTGGAGTAAATCTAAAATTCCCAATCCCCCCTGATGATGATTGGGGGATTAGTCCCCCCCCCCCAATTGATCACTTAACATAATCATCTTGTACCTCTAAATCTTCTAACTACAGGTGCATACAAAATTTCACCTTCTAAGAGGAAACTACAATAGTTAGAAAAGGAAGAAATAATGAAATTTGGAAGATGAATGGATTGTGGGGAAGTGGAAGATGATGAGTTCTGTTTTTAACATGTTGAGCTCGAGATATTTTTGGGAAATTATATCGAAATAGCTAATAGTCCAGTCTGTGTTGGAGCTCTGAATTCAAGAGCTATCTTAATCTAGGAGTCACCTATATAATCAATCAGTCAACGATGTGCCAATCATCATGCTCAGCAATCAGGATGCAAAGAAAGACAAAAGCCATTTCCTGCCCTTGAGGAGCTCATAGTCTAATGAGGGATACAATAATATATGCAAACAAGGTGTACAAATATATGTGTGTATGTCTATATAAAATATAGAAACACATATATCTGTGTGTATAGTGCACACATACACACACATCTGAGGGACCTCATGAGACTTAAGGAGAATCTGGAAAAGCTTCCTGTAAGAAGAAGGATTTTGGCTGGGATTTGAATGAAGCCAAGAAGCAGAGGTGAGGAAGGAGAGCATTCTAGATTCAGCTAGATTCAGCTAGGGAAAATGCCCCAAATTGGGAAATAGGGTGTCTTGTGTGAGGAACAACAGGGAAAGAAGCCAGCGTCACTAGAATGCAGAGTATGTGATAGGGAAAAAGGTATCAGAAGTCTAGAAAGGTAAGAGGGCGCCAGGCTATAAAGGATTTTGAATGCTGGACCAAAGAGTTATTCCAATTCATACTTCATATTACCCCTGGCCGGGGACACATTTTACATGATCATAACATAATTTACATAATCATATTTTGTGCACAAAGTACATATTTCACGTAACTATAACTTGGAATGGTTGGTTGATTGGTCAGTTGGTGTCCTTCATACTTGAAGAGGTGCAAAATCACATGGCAATGTCAGGGTCAGTGTACAGTGTGTCCAGAGGTGGCTGATCAGACCAATATGGAAGGTGCTTCCATACTGATTGGGCATAAACAGTCGCATGGACATTTGTGACTTTGAATAATGGGACTTTGTACTTCGAGGCTGCCCAAAGACTAATGATGGTCCAGCTACAGACTTAGCTGAAGTAACATATAACCAACTAAGTTAGTTAAAATGTTGTCATGGGGCGACAGGTGTAGGGAGCCCCCAAATCCAAAGGCTGTTGATCCAGGAAGTGCTTTTCTCCTGAGTGGCCAATAGAATACAAGGTTCAGACACCTGAACATGGGGTTTGCTGTTTGCTAAGCAAGCCACGGCATCTATTCTTAGGGTGCTGCCATTTGGACTCAATTACTGATAATTTCCCCCTATGCAGCAAGCAACATGACTGTTCTCTCAGCACACACTCAACTCAAAGCAAAGTGGACCGTTAGTGGGTGGGCAAACTTCCACAGAT
Source organism: Monodelphis domestica (assembly GCF_027887165.1). Lineage (NCBI taxonomy): Eukaryota > Metazoa > Chordata > Mammalia > Didelphimorphia > Didelphidae > Monodelphis > Monodelphis domestica. The sequence continues at coordinate 29,114,964 of NC_077233.1, read as the reverse complement.
GGTATGAGGAGCAGACATGACTTCATTGCTGTACCATAGACTAGAGGAGCTGCCAAAGCTTCCCCCTGCTTCCCCAGGGGCCCTCTCCTCAATGTTTTTCGAGGGATTTCAGCTTTTCGATGGCAGACCCCTGTTTTACCATAACAAGACCACAGGAGTCATTTAAACTTAAGTTTGTGGGCTCTCATCCTTATGTCTGAGATTTCTGTTGGTTAGAGGTTTGGGGTTTTTTGACCTCTGGGTACCTAGTCTTTTGGATGAAAAGCATAAAACCAAAAGATCGGAATTTCTGGTGCTAGAAATTATGAGTAAATTTAGTTCAATGCAACAAATAAGAGGAACTAGGTTCAAATTCTGGCTCTGCTATTATTCCTCCTGTGTGAACTTGATCAATACATTTTACTTTTCCAGCCTTGGTTTCCTTATCTGGAAAATAATGACCTCTGAGATTCTTCTAACTCTAAATTTCTGAACATATCATTTTATGAGCAAGTATAGCAATATTGAGCATTATAGACAAGGCACTGATAATCCTCTTTGGGGACAATAAGAAGAAAACAATAAAAAGAAATAAAAGGACAGGGTCTCTGTTGTCAAGAAATAAGGTGATATCCAAACAACTATATGAAAATATTATTTTGTGTGTATATATCTCATAGAAATATATACACATGCATATTTTTAACATATAATATGCACATAATTTTAATAATTTATTTAATTTCATATCAATTAGCAATTAATATAATTATATATAAATACACACATAAAATAAAAGATAAGCAATAAAGGAAATGGAACTGGCATTAGTAGTAGTCTCTCGGAAGCCGAGAACAATGATTGACTTTGTGTATTATCATCTATTGATGTACCCTTATGTGGCTATGAAGTCCAAAGACTGAGGCACAAAGTTTGTGTCACATGGGGCATGGAATGCCAGTTGTTATGGAGGGTGCGGTTGTGGCCTGGTGTCGGTGTTCACGCGCAGCGGCAAGACGTTGACGTCGTTCATCTTCAAAGGTGGTGGCTGCAGGCATTAAGGAAGATAGAACTGATTTCTTGTGGAATGCAAGAATGCACCTGATTCATGAAGGAAGTCACAGAAGCTATGATGTGGAGATAAAGAGGGAGAGAATTCCAGACATGATGAGCGACAATGTTTCTAGAAAGGAATTCAGTTCAAGTATTTTGAGAAATTTTCAGTAATGAAATTGAAAAGATTCAAACAGAAACAATTTAAAGAGGAAAAGGGAGGATGCCATAGATCATTGTGGACATTCTCAATCAACTTAAATTTTTTTTAAACTCTTACCTTCCACGTTAGAATCAGTACCAAGTATTGACTCCAGGGCAGAAAAGTGGCAAGGACTAGGCAATGGGCAGTTAAGTAACTTACCCAGATAACAGAGATAGGAAGTCTCAGACTCAATCTCAGCACTCAATCCATTGAGCTGTTTCTCAACTTAGATTCTTAAAAGGAATGTGTGAAAAGATACTTTATCTGAGTGAGTTTTGAGAAGTCAAGAGGAGTGGGTCATGAGAAGTCAGGAAATAACTATAAAAGACAAAAGGCTTCAATGAAATGTTTTAAAAATCTAATTCCTTAAAAAAATAGGAAAAAGAGAGAAGTAAGAGTTGGTAATGGAAAAAGAAAACAGACGGATGGTTCTGACCTATAAGAATTGTAAATGAAGAGTAATAGTTCAAAATGAGCTGGCATGAGAACAATAAAAAAGCATTTTTCTTTTATAAAGGAGATATAAAAGATACAAAAGATAAAAAGGAGAACCAGAAGAGGTTCTGGTGTATGGCACAGTGATAACTTTGCTTCTTCTTTCTTTGTCAAATGGAATGATCTTTGGTTTGGAAAGGATAGAGTAAAACTGGCTAATGTAGAGTGGGGGTGGGAAATTAAGTGGCTCAGTGGATTGAGACCCAGGCCCAAGGACAGAGGGTCTTGGGTTCAAATTTGAGCTCAGATACTTCCCAGTTCCCTATATTGGTTACAAGGCAGAAGAGTTGTAAGGACTAGGAAATGGGAGTTAAGTGACTTGCCCAGGCATGCCGCTTAGAAGTATTTGAGGCCATCTCCAGGCCTGACTCTCTGTCTCTGTCTCTCTGTGTCTGTCTGTCTGTCTCTCTGTCTGTCTGTCTGTCTCTCCAATCTATCTATTCTTATGTATAAGTTGGAGAGATATGGGCTGGGTAATAGTTAGGCATGCTTGGGAATTGAATGACTGGATCCAGGGAGAAGTCAATAATGGCTTGGTATCAACTTAGAGGAAGATGTCTAGCTGAATGTCCTGGGAATCTTTCCTTGGCCCTATGCTATTCAACATATGTATTTATGACTTAATGGAAGACATAGATACACATGCTTTTAAAATGTCCATGTGACAGTTTGGGGGGTTACATGGTAGAGGATAGATTCAGGACCAAATAAGACTTCAAGAGGCTAAATCTAATGAGATGAAATGTAATAGAAATAAATGTAAATTTCTGCATTAATGGATTTTTAAAAAATCAGCTTCAAAAGGAGATGATGTAGACACGTGACTAGGTGGACCCTCATTTTAATAGGCTATAAACTCAATAGAAACCAAGAGTAAAATATGGCAGTCAAGGAGGTAATGTGACACACTGAACAATTCACAGAGGCTCAGATGTCCAGAATGGAGGGGGTATTGGCCCTGTTGAGCTCTCTCTGCCCTAGTCAGAACACTACTGGAATCCTGTGCTTGGTTCTTAGTTAAGGACATTGATAAGGATCAAATGAGATAATGTATGGAAAGTTCTTGGCAGCTTTAAAGCTAAGGTTCAAAGGATACATAAATGCCAGCAATTAACTTTTTAAAATAAGATTCAGAGTGTTTAGGGGAGAGTAACTAGGAGAGTCAATAGAATCATAGGTTAAGAGAAAGAAGCTTACCTTAGACATGATCTAGTCCAACCTCTTATTTTACAGAGGTAGAAACTGAGGATTAGGAAGGTAAGATGACCACAGATCTATGCCTCTAAGTCTAACCCCCTTATTTTACAGATGAGGAAACAGACCCAAAGGCATTAAAGTCACACAGGAATTAAAGCCAGAAGTGAGATTAGAAGCTTGGTCTTCTGCTTCTAGCATTCTGAAAAGGTCTAGAATTCATGCCATATGAAATTTGTGGAAGGAATTCTTGCAGAAGAGTTGAGAGAGGACATGATAGCACCCTTCAAATCATATAGAGGGCTGTCATAAAAAAAGGGATTTGATTTGTTTTACTCAGCTTCAAAGAATAACGAATAGTGAGTGGAAGCTGCAAAAGGGGCAAATTTAGGTTTGGTTCCAAGAAAAACTTTCTCACTCTCTTAGTTCTCCAAAGGGGAGCAAGCTGAATATTGGGCAGCAAAATGGCACAATGGCTAGAGTGCTGGACCTAGAGTCAGGAAAACCCAAGTTCAAATTTGACATCAGATACTTTCTAGCCATGTGACCATGGGCAAGTCACTTAATCCTGTTTGCTTCAGTTTTCTCATCTTTCAAATGAGATGGAGAAGAAAATGGCAAAACACTCCAGTACCTCTGCCAAGAAAACCCCAAATAGGTTCATAAAGAGTTGTACAGGACCGAACAACAATAATGAGCTGCATAGAAGAAGTGGTGGATTCCCCTTTGTTGGAGAACATTAAGTGAAGGTGGGATGGCCACATTAGGGAGGCGGAAGAGGAAACTCATGTTTGAGTGGAGACAACCTACTAGATGGATAGCTTCAGAGGTCTCTTCTAATTCTGACATTCTGTAATTTGTATTTATATTTATTTTGTTGTATATATATTGTATATATATTGTATATATTTATCTGTGTATCTCTTTATTTACATAAAAAACTGAGCCCATCATTTGTTTGTATCCTTATCATCTAGCACAGTTCCTGACACATACTGAGGCTGGGACTGGAATCAGGAAGACCTGAGTTCAAAGTTGGCCTCAGACACTTAATAGCTTTGTAACTCTGGGGACTTCACTTGGTCCTTGTTTGCTGTTGGGGATAATAATAGCACCCTACCTCCGAGGACTGTTGTGAGGATCAAATTTCCACACCACCTAGCACATAGCAGTCAGGTAAAACAGTGGATAGAGCACCTGGTATGGAGTCAGAAAGATCTCAGTTCAAATGTGACCTCAGATACTTACTAGCTGAGGCGTCACTTAACCCTGTTTGCTTATGGTCTTCTCATCTGTAAAATGAGCTAGAGAAGGAAATGGCAAATCTCTCTAATATCATTGCCAAGAAAACCTCAAATGGAGTCATGAAGACTCTGGGACTGAACAGCAAAAATTATTAACTATGATTATTCTCCATGTTTATTGCCTGACTTCAGGGTACCCGTGTTGGGGATAGAAAGAGATCTCTCTGGAAGGATTCCCCCCTCCCCCCTCAGTTTACTGGGAGTATTACTGTGTATATTTTGTTAAATAAAAAGCAATTTCATGAACCCTGATGATATTATAGAGACAAAAATGTTTTTACTTGAGTTACCAAGAACAGACGTGATTGTGTGTGTGTGTTAAACCTGAGAGGCAAGCCTATGACAGCGGGGAATTCCATGTATTTTGTATGTTCCCTTAAAGGAGGCTCCCGAGATAAAGTGAAATGTAAAGAACATTAACCAAGAAGGACTGCTTTTGACTCCCATTTGGAACTGAGCCTCTTCTCTCACTAAGATCTAATCTGCAGAAGCAAATATTTTTCAACCGACACATCCCAGTTTATTTTCCATGTTTATGTGTAAACAGTAAATTACGACAAGGTGTGCAGTTATGTTGGAAACTTGCATCCTCAGGGGATGGATGTGAGACACTAGAGAACGCCAAATGTCTGGAGGCGGAGATCATCTACACATTACCCAGTTAACAAAGTGTGTGCGTTTTTTAATTTGCCCTCGTAGCACATGGCCACTCAATCAGGACGTGAACCAAAGTTTGAAACCGCCTCGAAGAAATGGAGGCTTCTCCTTGGAGATCGTCTCTCTTCTGATCACTGTTATCAGCGTCTTTTCGAGGTTGGTGGAGGAGGATTTTTTTTTTTTAATATCCCCTCCCTTTTTTTAAACCAGGGTTCGCAGAAGTATCTTACAGCCAAGACTCAGAAGGGGGAGGGGGTAACCACGGTCTAGACTTGGTTTCTGCAGCACACGCTGATTATGCAAATCCAGTCCCCTTGTAAATCATGGAAATATGACTGAGTTTCAAAAGCCTTGCAAGTTGGGAACAAAGCCTGTCTCTGGGACCATCTACAATTTCTGTGACGCGCCGCCTCCCATCCAAGCACAGAGAAACAAACAGAACCGGACCTGACGCCCTCAACCGAAACAAAAGGGCCTTAAGCATATGGCCTCAACTCCCCCCCCCCACCCCCCCAATCCCCCGCCCTGCCCCGGGGTGGGCACCTGGAAAATGGGTAGGGGGCAGGTTCGTGGCATATCTCGGGAGCTGCTCTTTTGGGAAGGAGGAAAAGCCGAGGGTCTGAGGGAGAACTCGCCTGCAGATTGCACCCAGTCGCGAGAGCTTTGCATACTTTCCCAACTTTGCAGGTCGTGGGGACCTGAAGAAAGACTATAGGAGGGACTCCCCGGGGCCCCTGCCCTCCTCCCAATATCTCTCGGTAGAGCAGGCGATTCTCCTTTAAGAAGCCGGGGGGTGGGGATGGGGGAGAGTCCCTCCCCATTCCCCAGCCTTTCACACCTTGGGTGGGAAAAGAGAGTGGGGGCTCGGAGCCCCAGGGCGGGGAAGGGAGGGGGTGGGGCCCAGGGAAGAGTGGGGCGGGACTGGCAGCTGCACTCGGGCCAATCAGAGGGCTCTGGGACACGGCGGCCCCAGGACCCTCTGCCCCGGGCCAATGGGGATCGAGCGGGGAGGTGGAGCCGGTACATGTTGCAATGTATCCAACGTGGGCCAGGCCCGGGCGCGCGGCGGCGGCGTTTGCGGCGGCGGGGGGGGGGCGGGGTTGCGGGGACCCGGAGAGTTGGGAGAGCGATTGTTTGGGCGCGCGGGGCAAGAGCTGAGCAGTGCAGAGCCGTGCAGAGCGGTGCACCGAGCGGAGTGGTACGGTGCTGAGGGGAACTGAGCCTGAGCCGTGCACGGAGTAGAGTTGAGCCTAGCAGAGCGGCGCAGAGGAGAGCCGAGCCGTGCTGAGCTGAGTTGGGCAGAGGAGAGCGACGAGCGGTGAGCGCTGCAAAGTCGAGCTGTACCGGGAGCGGAACTGAGCTGAGTCGTGCAGAGCCCAGTCCGAGGCCGAGTTGAGAAGTGCACCGAGTGGAGCCGAACCTAGTCCGGGGCTCTGTTGCTAAGGGAGTGAGGCGTGCAGAACCGAAGTCCTGCGCACTGAGCGAGACGATGTCCACAGCTGCTGGGCAGCAGCGGGGCTAAGTCACTTGTGCGGGGAACGAAGACCGGGGCTCACCCGCCCCGTTTGCAGGAGCTGGTGTCGGGACGGCCCTTCCCGGATGAGCGCGGACTCCCCCCCTGCCGGGGGCTGTGGGCTAGCCGAGCCGCAGGGCCACTGAGGGATCCCCGGGAGGAAGAAGCCGAGGAGGAGGAGGAAGAGGAGGGCGCGGATCCCGCCCCTGCGTCCTGCCCCGTTCGCTTGCTGGGACTCCCAGGCGCTTCGACTCGGACTCCCGGACTCTCCGGCCCGGCCCCATAAGTTGCGCCCAGCGGCGATGCTGGGCGCCTAGTGCTGAGGGGCCAAGCCGCGGATCTCTCTGCCGCCCGCCCGTCCGCTCCAGACGGGTGCCTGTGCTCCCTGCAAGCCCCCCGAAGCTCCTGCCGGCCGCCCCTACCCCGCCGGGCCGGACCGGACCGCGCCGGAGCCAAGATGGCGGGGCGCAGCTGGGGAGGCCCCGGGGCCCCGCGGTGGCCGCTCCCTCGCCTGCTGCTGGCCCTCGGCTTGCGGCTGTTGCTACTCGCGGCCGCTCCGGGCCCCGGCGCGCCCTGCGCCTCCAACTGCACTTGTACTGGGGCTCTGCTAGACTGCAGCGGGCTGGGGCTGGCCGCACTGCCCCGGGACATCCCCTCCTGGACCGTCACGCTGTAAGTGTCCCCTTCCTCCCTGCTGGGGCCGCGAGGGTGGGGCCCACGGGGGGTGCGAGCGTATGTGCGTGCGTTTGTCTGTCTGCCTGTCTGGGGATCAATGACCCAACCTTGCTAGTGCCGCGAGTGGGTAATGAGTCAGGATCACCCTGTTCTTTTCCCCTTAACCCCCATTATTTGTTGGAGCCTTGTCTGTGTCTCTTTGGATTAGTGCAAGTGGGCTCCCAGATTTGGGGCTGGGGGTTGCGTGCTCGGGGACAGCCAGCGAGCGCTCCCCAGGGCTACCCCCAAACCACTTCTGATGATGAAGAATCCTGAACCTCCACCCTAAGGTGGATCTCTCCTCTCTGGGGTCCCGGACAGCTGTGACTGCTAATTTAAGGCTGTTGTCCCGCAAAGAAAGTTGTCTCCGCTCACTTTTGGATGGTACCCTGTCCCTGCGGGGAGCGTATTGAGAGAAGGCTGGCAGCTTCGTGACCCCTGTTAATGATCTCCATCCAGGCCGTTTGAAATTTAAGGGGGGGTATAGCTGTAAAAAGGTGGGGGGAGGTCCTTGAGAATGGGAGCTGGGGCTTAGTTTAGCTTTAACAAAATAAAAAAAAAAAATCTTCCATCTTCTGGAATTGAATGCTGATGCCCTAATCACCAGTACTTCGCATTTCTATAGTTACCTCTATTCTCTGAATGGTTCAGCCCTTGGATAAACTGGTGCTCTTAGCTGTCCTCTGCTTCAGAATGACTAATTTGCGGTCTACCCATTCTCGCTGGGAATAGATTGAAACTTTTTCTTGAATATAAAAAGAAGTGGTAATAGAAATTCCATTCCACTCCAACGTTCATTTATTGAGTAGCTTCTGCCTGAGGGGATGAACTCCGGGCCAGAAACTCCTAGAAAAAAAGAAAGACGGGGGGGGGGGGGGGGGGGGGGAAACTTTTTGAAAAAATGGATTGAGTTTTTAATTTCCATAGACCAGAGGAAAAAGTCTTCAGGTCTTGGGCTTGTCTATTGTGATGGGAATAAAAAGTTTGTTCCTAGAGGTGACCTGGAAGTCAAAAGTTAACTCAGTTAAGTCTAGAGGAGTTTGATTATGAGTCTGGGGAGTACTTTCCAATATTCCCAGGACAGACTTGAATTATTGGCTCAGTGAATTCCGTGGAGATGATTATGTAAATGATCTTTCTTCATTTTAACAAATCCTAGCCTACATTTGAGTTTACAAAAACCGTTTGAGGTGTATAGGGCAAAACATTCTCATTTTATAGAGGAGGGAACTGAGGCACAGATGTTATGTGCTATTCTATAATTACGTATCATATATGTAATATGTTACTTAATGCCCAACTATTAAGTGTTAGAGTCAAAACAGTTCCAGGACTTTATTGTAGCCTTTTAAAAATAAGGTGCCTTTAAAGTGACAGAGAGGATAGTGGAAACTGCAAAAGTTGGACTTAACTATGCTGCCTCCCCCATTTTGGATCCAGTTCCCCTTTATGAATGCCAGAATGACTTTCAAATTGGGATTATGTTTAAATAAGGGAAAGTAAGCTGCACCTTTATTTCCTTTAAATATCTTTCTCTTTATAGGGCATCCCAATAATAGATATTAAAAACCATTTGCTGTTTACTTGTCTAAGTTTTCCACACACAGGTAGGGAGTGAGGAGTTAAGCTTTGGGAGGAGTCATCCGTCTTACAAATGGCTTGAATCTTTGGCTCAGTTTGATCCTTTTGGCCAGATCCTTTTGGCCAGATCCTGGCCAGCCCAACTAACATATATTAATCACTGCCTGTGTCCTCTAGTAGTGAGAGAGAAGAATACACCCAGCCAGAAAGAAGATGAGTAATAATTCAGGGCATAGGAGGTCCAATCAGTAGCTTGAAAGTTAAAAGAATAAGAGATCTCTTATAGACTGAGAGCTGTAAGGGACAGATCAGGAAACTGAGACCAAGTGACATGCCTAAGATGACAGAGATAGAAAAATACCAGTTCTGAACACAAATCCTTTGATTTCAAATATCTTTTCAACTACTTGGGGGAGACAGGGCATGCAGTAGGTGTTAGGTTTTTTAACAAATGATTAAAAAAAAAAAACCCTGCCTTCTGTCTTAGTATCAGTTCTATCACTGAGCTAGAATGGCTGAGCAATTGAGGTTAAATGACTTGACTCTGGTCATACAGCTAGGAAATGTCTGAGGCCAGATTAAAATGGATTCTTTCAATGAAACAAAAAGTGTAGAATTGATAGTAACTTAGTTTGATGGTTGGTATAGAGTGAGAATACGGGTTTGACTGATCCTTTGTTAGGAAGATATCAGCTTTAAAAAAAAAATCATCAAAAAGACCTACTACATCAGACCATGTCCATTTAATTTTGGAATAAACCACAATTATCATGTCCAGTAGCTCAGGGGTATCAATCAAGATACAGATATCTATTAATATATTTTTTAAAGTCTCAGTATTTAATGCTTAGTGGTATGGGGTAGGGATTGGGGACTGACCAAGAGCTTTCAGGTCTTATGGTGTTCACTGACCCTGACTACTCTCTTGGTTATAAATGGTGGCACATATGCTGACCTTCCTCCTTAAGGGCAGTATGTCCATATGGAAGCCACATTCAGAAATTGAGAATCTGGAATAGAAGATCTGGGTTCTAGTGATGCCTTTGTGACTTTTTTTAAAACAGCTGTGTAATCATGGGCCCACCCTGGAGCTTTGCAAACTGGTTTTGTAGAATCTCTGGGTTTAAAATAAGGTTCTTATCATAGACTACCTATGTGATGTGCCCTTGGGCAACAGTTCAGCCTTTCTGGATCTCAATTTTCTCATTGTAGATTGCAGGTTAGATTAGCCTCTGAGCTCCTTTCTGCCTCTTAATTTTATTATCTGCCAATTTCTGAACCACTGACACCTAGCCCTTATCTACTAAATTATAAATGATGGCTATCATACTTGTTGAAGGGAATTTCCCACACAACAAATACCAACCATAGTTCCTATTTGTATGACACTTTCATACAAGTCTACCAGCTCTGTTCCCAGATGCCCCCTCACTTAGTGAGCTGAAGTCTTTGGATTCTAAAACCGGGACAGGGCTTTCTGTCCTTCAGAGAAGGAGAGGGAGGGAGGGAGAGAAATTTTGAAGTAATTTTTAAAACCACTTTCTGGCAATCAAGCTTTCCATGTATAGCCTAACATTAAAATCCTCCTACAGTGGGATATATCTGGATCTGGAATGTACATTATGGAAACTGTCAAAGATTATTATTTAAAGAGAGCAACATTCTGGTGTGTTTAGGACTTTCCATCCCCTGATTGTTTTACAGACCTTGCTCTTTGTGCTGTTTGGACAGCACCAGTTTTAGGTAAGGATCAAATGGTAGAATTGCCTGCTATTTATTGCTTATTCTCAGTAGATCAGAGTAGTTTTCTGTAATGTCATAAAAGATATCTTCAGTGGACTGACTTCACACCCTTGATAGCCCTTGTATGTGAAGATGCTCAGAGCTGGATTATCAGTTCTGAATTTGTTTTACAGCAGCTCAAGCAAACAGCTTAGATAGCTGGTGTCTCCAGGATCCTTGGGCTTGGGCAAACACTTGGGAGGGGAGAATTTAGCCCTGGGGAAAGATCCAGAAGGATGGGGGGGGGGGCAGAAGGACTCAGTTCTAGTCTGGATTGAGGCATTTAATGCCCATCTGACTTTGGGCCAGTAATTGGAGCTTCTCTGGGTCTCAGTTTCCAAATCTGTTGATTGAATTCCCAAAGTCCCTGAATGATTGGCTTACAGGAACTAAAACTTGCCTCAGCTATAGAAAAATGAGATCTCCAAAGAAGGTATATTGAATGGGTATAATGGAAACTATGTAAATAGGTTTTTGGTATTGCCAGATGGGACTGACTATGACCTTTATAACTATACTGGACCCTTTAGGGGTTAGGAAGACTAGTTTAAAATCGGAGCATCCCTTTCCTTGTCTGTCTTGTGGGAAGACAGTATTTTTTGCCTTTCTTAGTATACCTTGCATTTAGCACTGTGCCTGGCACATAGTAGGGGCTTTAAAAAAGTGCCAATTGACTGACTGACTGAATAGAAAAACTGGCCTTCAGACCTGATCTCTAGACCCACTTCTGACACACTTTGTTTCAGAGTGAAAAAGCTCTAGGGAAGATCAAATGAGTTGTATCTACAGATTTTTACCCCCCTCTGAGAGTTCTATAAATGTCAGCTGTTAGTAATAATAACTATGTTTTTTCTTATAATTTCCAAAAATCTTGCTGCCCCTTCTCTAATCCCATTCATTTCAGTGGAGACTACCTTTCCTTTCCAGAGGGAACCTTGAATGAATGAATGAAAAAAATATTTATTATTAACACTCAGGTCTGTTTGGGAAAGAAAAATAAGTTAATAGAAATGTGCTATTTACTATATAATTCTCTGCATCTTGTGATTTTCATCTGTCTGAAAACTTGTCACATGCTTGACTTGAACTCAGGATTTTCTGACTTGGACTACCTCTTTAGATGTCACGGTATTCTGACTCTGATAAGAACAAATTTGTTGTTCAGTCATTTTACAGGCATGTCTGACTCTTCAGGACCTTATTAGGGATTTTCTGGGCAAAAATACTGGAGTGGTTTGTCATTTCCCTCTCCAGCTCATTTTACAGATGAGGAAACTGAGGCAAACAGGGTTAAATAACTTGCTCAGGGTCACACAACTAAGATACTGGAGTGGTCTGCTATTTCCTTCTCTAGGTCATTTTACAGATGAGGAAACTGAGGCAAACAGGTTTAAATAACTTGCTCAGGGTCACACAGCTAAGTTACTGGAATGGTCTGCCATTTCCTTCTCCAGCTCATTTTACAGATGAGGAAACTGAGGCAAACAGGGTTAAGTAACTTGCTCAGGTCACACAGCTAAGATACTGGAATGGTCTGCCATTTCCTTCTCCAGCTCATTTTACAGATGAGGAAACTGAGGCAAACAGGGTTAAGTAACTTGCTCAGGGTTACACAGCTAAGATACTGGAGTGATTTGCCATTTCCTTCTCCAGCTCATTTTTCAGTTGAGGAAATTGAGGCAAACAGGGTTAAATAACTTGCCCAAAGTCACATAACTAGTAAGTGGCTGAAGCTGGATTTGAACTAAGGAAGGGGAGAGTCTTCTTGAATCCAGAAAAGGCTCCAACCAGCTGCTCTTAGATAGCAAACAGTAGCTAATATTATTAACAGTGCAGCAGTAGTAGTAACAAGTACCTTGCACATAAATGCTTAATACATGTTAATTGATTGGCTTTAAGTAGAGGCTACCATAGCAGATAAGGGGCATGAAAGGCTTATAGACTATAGAGACCTAGCAGCATTCATCATGCGGGAAGAGTGTGAGGTGTATGTATAAAGTCTCTAACTTTCTACCTGCTATAGAAATTGACCTGGTGATGGCTTTTCAGTAAGCCTAAATATCTGCCAGCTACCAAAATGTAATTTCGTCCACCTGTGTCTACAGGCCATCAAATAAAAAAGAATAATAGCCAGATAGCAATTCATTCCCCAGGACATCTGAACTGTGTCGTAAAAGATGAGAACTAGATGAGTAGCAATAATGATGATGATAAGAACTTGTATGGAGCAAATGAGTGAACATGGTGCCTGTGTGTGTGTGTGTGTGTGTGTGTGTGTATGTGTGTGTGGAGTACACACATTCCTATACTTTTCCATTATACAGGTTGGCAGGACTGTACAGCCAAATGAATCAATGACCCTGGGCAGGGAGCCAGTGGCCAGACTTCTCAGAACTTCGAGAGCAGCTGAACTGTTCAGCCTGTTGATAATTGGACTGAAAGCTCTTCTTTCTAGCACTCACTTTGAAGCCGCTTGATAGGAGGACTTCAAAAGCTATTTAATAACTCTTAAGTCTGATTCACATTAGAACATTATCTGTGGCCATAAGCTTCAGCGCGAGCTCTGAGTAGCAAAGCTTTTGACTCCAATATGCCAGGTGCAGATGTGATGAGCTCTCTGAAATGGTGCGGGGGCTGGAGTCTTGAGCAAAGCCTTTTTCTGCTTCTGATTAAAGACAGCTTAAGGACATTTTTGCTACACCATTTCATTTAGGGGAGATGCCATTGAAAGTAAACATTTGCTGAATGCGTTCATGTTTAAAATATTGCATTCAAAATGCAAGAAAAGCTATAAGGAAAATGCATTTAAATGAAAATGAGATGCCTTCACGCCTTTGGCTGTGACATCATAGGGATTTAGAGCTGGATTGAATCTCCTGCTATCTAATGATCCTGCTCCCTCATTTTACAGATGAGGAAATGGAGGCCTTGAGATTCAAGTAAACTTGTCCAAGTCAGGCAAGTTGTTAGTTGCAGAACTGAGATTTGAACCCACATCCTCTCTTTGACTAAAGAGTGAGACTCTACTGAATGCCTCTTATGGGTAGGACTTCTAAAAAGTCAATGAGTCCTAAAGGGATAAGTGTTTTCTCTTTATGACTTAAGTCCATTCTTAGCAGTGTTTCCATCTTGGTAGTTCTTAAGGTCCCAGTTTGAAATGAATTTGGTCCTAAACTTTCCAATCTAGTTAGCATGCAGAGACCTTGGTCTTGCAGCTATTAGAGCTCATCTGGGCTTTGCCAAGTGCAATGGAGGGGTTTGGAAGGTGCTTCTACCCTTGTTTATACAAATTGAAAGATTGCTACCTTGTTATTAAACCTTAATCAAGTTTTTTTTTTTTTTTTTTTGGTGGGGGATTGATGGAGGCATCGTTTTGAAACATAGTTTCTCACTTTGGACTGGAAAATGTTACAGAGAAAAACCACTACCTGATTGTAACCCTTTTCCCCAGATTAATCATAGGGAATTTCCCTTTTGTTATTGTTCTGGAGGTGAGGTGGGCCGATAGTCGACTATGGTGGGGTGGGGTGGTGGGTAGGCTCCTGGCTCTGTGCAAGAATCCTTGCTCTCTCACCTCACCTGTGCCTTTCCATCAAACCTAGGACATGCCACCTTCTCCAGGAAGCTAGCTGCCTCTGACTGCCCCCTCCCCTGTTTCATTTACTTTGGAGTTTGCCTCTCTGTAGTTCTCCTATGGTTTCTGATAGAAAGGAAGCTTCTTGAAGGTTAATTTTGTCTTTGTATTCCCAAGCCTCTGGGATGCTTGAGAAATGATTGTTAGGGAGGAAAAGCTCTCTAACCCTTGGGAAGCTTCGGGACATCTTGGAGATGAGTAGTGATCTCTGCAGCCATCCTGGTATAAGCGATGGTGCAAGTCACCCACGCCCTAGATTCTTGGGCCTTTCTTTCTTCTCTGTGTCTGGGAGAACATTCTGAAGTACCTTGGAGGCTTGGGCCACCCTACCAACTGCTGGCTGACTTTCCTTTGGCAAACAAAACTGCTTGTTTCCCCAATTGTTGCCACCTCCTTTCTACTCCCTAAAGTTTTGTTGTTTTCCATTTATTTGGTTTCTAAGAGTTCACTGGAGTCTGGAGTCCTGGGAGGTCTGGGACAGTGAAGCTTTGGGGAAGGGGCCGGGGGAGCTAGATACACCCCCACCCCAGCCACTGGGCCTCCAGGATTCTGAATTTGGGGGAACTAGTTCCTGTAGTGCTTCAGGGTCCTAGTTTGAAATGTAAATATGTTTATTGCCAATCCATGAAATCCCCCTGGATGATAAAAAAATAATGATGGTAGCTGATATTTACATAAGGTTTGTAAAATGTGTTCTTTTTATATCTCATTTCCTTTGAATCTGGGCACTGCTTCCTGAGGTGGGCCCCACAGTTCTGATTACCCCCCCCCCCCCCATTTAACTGATAAGGAAGCTAATTGAGCCTTAATTAAAGTGACCACATGCCTTGCCCTGAGGACCACTTTATTAGAATGTGTTCTCCTTGAGGGCAGGGTCTGAGTTACTGTGTTTGTTTTTGGCCTGAATCCCAAACTTAGTGGAACCCTATGTTTGATGGGAGCTGGGGAGCCCCATTCAAACCCAGGTCCTGCTGCCTTTAAATCCTGTACTGTCTCCACTCTGCAGACAGCTAACTAGAATGTGGCCATGCAGTTAGGAATACACAAGTTCCAATACGGTTTCTGACATTCCCATAGCTGTGTGACCCTGGATAAGGAACATAACTGCTAGCCTCAGTTTGCTTATATGTAAAAATGGGGATGGTAGAGGAGTCCCGGAGATCAAATGAGATAGTTTAGCAAGTGATTTGCGGGCCATAAAAGTTTATTTAAATAAAAGCTAGCTGTGTCTTTAGGCTACTCACTTGGCTTCTCTTGACCTCAGTGGTCCTCATCTGTAAAATGGAGAGGTCAGACTAGTGAGTGGTAAGCCTTGTGATACAGATAAAATGAGATAAAAAAGATTTTAAAAATTAAAAAAGCACTTGACTTTTTTAAAGTAATAGTACATGTAAAAACAATTTTGTAATGCTCATTTTTTCAAGTTTTGAGTTCCAAATTCTCTCCCTCCTTCCTTCACTCGTTCTCCCAGACAATAAACAAGCTGACATATATTTTACATGTGCACTCAGGTGCTTGGCAAACCTCAAAGTACTATATAAATGTTAGCATTATTATTATTATTATTATTATAGATATATAGAAATGAATAATTTATTGTAGGAAATTAAAAACTTTTAGTAGCTACAGGACAATCAGGAGCTGAGACTGATAAGTTCTCCTGAATTTGGTTCTTCGGTCTAGGTGCTTGATGGGTTCATTTTTTTCCAGTTTGCAGAATAATTAGAAACAAATTTTAAGACCTGTTACTTGCCCCATTCTCGCTTTAACAGCAAACACAAAATACTAACAACCTTAAGAACTCTAGGAACTAAGAAGCCCAGAGGGTGAAATTTTGGGACAATAAGGATCTCAATTTTTTATAGGTGTAATTTTTTTTGGCTGGCCTCAGGAATTGCTTGAACATAGCTAGTGACTAGTTGGATAATTATTTGATGAGGGAGGGGGGACCATTTGAGAAGTTTTTTCAGAGTTTAAGAGGGTTAAAAAAATGCTCTTGGGAAAGTGAGAAATGACTTTGTGGATGGTTATGGTGTTGATCAGATACTAATTTGTATCCAGGATGAATTTTTGTTGCCTTCTCCTTATAGCGTTATTTCTGTTACTTTATTTTTCTTCCGGACTAGAAGGAATGAAAAACTCAAATTTTCTTTAATCATAGTGGTATTTATGAAATGAAATATTTGGTTATTTACAAAGTACAACACACTCAGGAGGTGGAGAGTATAAGACTTATTATTCTCATCCAGAAAAGATGTGGAAACTGGGACCCCAGAGAAAGTTAAGCAACTCTTTCAAAGCTTTTGGGTGGTGGGCTTTGGGGTAGGAAGGGGGGGGGATCCCAGGGGAACTCACTGCCAGATCTTTGGATCAGAGATTTAGAGTTGGAATCCTTTTAGTCCAAAGTTCTCTTTTTATCTCGGCAGAGGGAAACTGAGGCCAAGTCTCTAAAGGTAGAAAGCTGCTGCTAAGTCCCAGGGTCTTTTCCTGAGGCTTCTCCCTCACACAGCAGGTTGCCTTTCTGTAAAAGTCATTATGCTTTAAGATATTCTGCCTTCCTTTCATGACCATATTGCTTTTATGTTCTCTCTCTCAGGTCTGCTTTCCTTCTGCTTATTTCATCAGTTTGGCCTTATAGGGATAGCTTTCAAGTAAGGCCTGATGTTGTGGGAAGTACCCAAACTGGTCTAGAATCCACACCTGGGTTCAACTTCTTAAATGTGCCTTTGTGGGGCCATATTTCCTCTGTGATCTCCAAGATGTTCCTTCCAGCTGAGGACTCTATGACTTTCACACCATATTTATTATATCCATTTGGGGTGGTGACTGGGAAATGAATAAAGGGGGAGACTTTTTGTTTTTACTTTGTATATAAATAGGCAAGTGTCATGTCAGACATACCCTTCCTGTCCACATCAGCTTAACCCCCACCCTTGGCTCTTTAGAGACAGCATCACATCTCCCCATCAAACAAGCTGGATGGTTTTTCACCTCTGAATCTAAGGAAATTCAGTGATTCCAATATGGCACCCATAGTCTTCCCTGGAAGCACAGTAGTCTCCCATAGGCAGTTTTCTTGATGACAAAGGGAAAGTTTAGCCTTTAGAAGGCTGAGGAATTGTTTCTTTTGGGACATTCTGGGCTGGAAACTTAGGCAGGTCTTTTCCATGAGTGATTTAATATAGAAAGAGAGGTGGGGGGAAACCCCAACAAAATTTATTGTTGCCTTTTGTTGGAAGTTTGGTAAAGAGCAGAGAAGTTACCGACTTGTAGTAGAGGACAGTAATGGCTAGCCACCACTTACATAGACCTTTTAATGTTTTCAAGGCACAAGAGCAGTAAGGGCTAGGCAATTGGGGTGAAGTGACTTGCCTAGGGTCCCACAGCTAGGAAGTTTCATTAAGTCATATTTGGATCCAAGACTTACCATCTCCAGGCCTGGCTTTCTATCTACCAAACCACCTAACTGCTCTCTTTATATACTTTTAGTCATTAAAAAGATGTTTTTTAAACCCTCACCTTCTGTCTTAGAATCAATACTGTGTATTGGTCCCAAGGCAGAAGAGAGATAAGGGCTGGCAATTGGGAGTTGAATGACTTGCCCAGGGTCACCCAGCTAGGAAATCAGCTTTAACTGTCCTGTGAGGTGTTTGTATTAGAATGGAAACTTTCACTGTAGGGATCTCTTCTTTCCTTATTTTTGTGGCCCTGGTGCCTGGCACCCTTCCTTTCTCTCTCTCTCTCTCTCTCTCTCTCTCTCTCTCTCTCTCTCTCTCTCTCTCTCTCTCTCTCTCTCTCTCTCTCTCTCTCCCCCTTTCCCCCCTCCCTCTCTCCCTCTTTCTTTCTCCCCCATCTTTCCTCCCTTCTCTTTTCCTCCCTTCTCTTTCCCTCCCTTCTTTCTTTCTTCCTTTCCCTTCCTTCATCTTCCTTCCTTCCTTCCTTCCTTCCTTCCTTCCTTCCTTCCTTCCTTCCTTCCTTCCTTCCTTCCTTCCTTCCTTCCTTCCTTCCTTCCTTCCTTCCTTCCTTCCTTCCTTCCTTCCTTCCTTCCTTCCTTCCTTCCTTCCTTCCTTCCTTCCTTCCTTCCTTCCTTCCTTCCTTCCTTCCTTCCTTCCTTCCTTCCTTCCTTCCTTCCTTCCTTCCTTCCTTCCTTTTTTTTAAATAACTTACTTTGTCTTAGAATCAATGCTATATATTGCTACCAAAACAGAAGACTGAGCAGTTAGAGCTAGGCAATTGGGGTTTAAGTAACTTGCTCAGGGTTGCACAGCTAGAAAGTGTCTGAGGCCAGATTTGAACCCACGTCCTCCAGAGTCTAGGCCTGGCGCTCTAGTCATTGAGCTACCCAGTTGTCCCTAGTTTCTTGGTGGATGTCCACCATGTGATGAAATGGTATTGGGCCTGTCCTGCTTTTTAGCCTTTGCATAACTGGCTCCGAGCCCAAGGTACAAAGCGGATTGGTTCATTACAATAAATGTTTGCCTCCTTATGAGCTGGGCTAGAGATGCCAATCACTGTTCTCTGATAGCTTGTTTTGGCAAGAATGGGAACTTAGAAGGAGGAAACTGTGCTGTATCTCTTAATAGTGAATATCTGCAGTCAGTTCAGAACCTTTTAAAGTGGACTTTTGGGGCATTCTGATCTAATCTTTTACAGTCTTTGAATGTTTTTCTAAAGGTCTCAAAATGCTGGGGGGGTGAAGTAAGTGAATTCAGATCATGTAAGCAGAATTAGTTGAGCTCAAAGAAGCTTTATCCCTAAGATAAGCTTTTTAAACTCCTATTTAAAAAGCACCTGTTCGAAAGCATTCAACCCTAAGCATTTGGGAATGATTCCTGGGGCACTCTTGAATTCCTAAATAGCCACTCAGGGACTCTGCCTGGTTCCTTAGTTTCAGTGCACATCTCCCTGGCCTCTCTCTACCACCTCCTTGGGAAGGGCACAGGACCTAGAACTAGGAGACCCCAATTTAAATCTCCTTCTGTTCTGTGCTTCCTGCCTGAAGGTGGCCAACGCTTTAACTTTCTGGATGGACAGTTCGTGGAAAGTGATTTAGATCCAGTTAGAGCTTGGAAGGGGACTCAGGAGCCACTGATTACGCAGGTATTTTTCAGCTCTCCATCTGTGGTTCTTGATTGTTTTTTTTTTCCTGGTCAGAGTAGCTAATTATGGAACATTGCTTTTTTATGGTGGTGCAGTGGATATAGCACGCTAAGCTTGGAATCAGAAAGATTCATCTTCATGAGTTCAAATCCAGTCTCAGACGCTTCCTGGTGGTGTGACCCTGGGCAAGTCACTTAACCCCCATTGCCTAGCCCTTGGAACTAAAATGTAGAACTGATTCTAAGATGGAAGGTGAAGAGTTTTTTTTTTTTAAGAAATTAACAAACTTTTCTACTTTGCAGCATGTAATGATAGGAGTCCAATAAACCCCTGAATTTTGCGGGTGATGGTTCTGTATGAGCAGGAGATCTGAAACCCACTTTTTATTCCTAATAGTTTCTTAGGTAACAGGTTTTATTGCCCCATGATTTGGCTAAGCAGATGAGTGGTGACTGCCTTTGCTGGGCATGATGTTAAGTAGCAGTCTTCAGTCATAGCATCTAAATGAATTATCTGATTTTTAAGTGTAAATTTTTAATGAAGCACTACTGGTCAGAGTAACGTTGATTAGCTGGGGATTCATTAAACCCTCCTAACCAAGTAGGAAAAACAACATACTTTTGTTTAAACTCTGCCCCAGACAGCTCTGAATTTTTACTTGAGTGCTGCTACACATCTGAATCCCCCATAAACTTTCCTGGCTCTCTGGGCAGCTGTTAGTGGGTTTTTCTGTTGCCTCATTAATTGTTAGAATCCATTAGCAAATAATAAATGCAATTAGGGTTTTAAAAAAAATGAAACTTTAAAAAATGAAGCTTCAAGAAATGTCTGTTTAAATAAATCTTTGGCTAGGGAAGTGCTGCTGGTCTTTTGTCCATGTGGGATTTTCAGGGAATTAGATGTGGTTGAGCCTGCAACCTGGGGATGCTTAAAGTTGACACACCTTTGAGAAAATCTGCAAAAGGGAGACTGGGACTGGAGGTGTAGAGTTGGCTTGGACTCAGAAACCATTGAGGCCAACCCCCTCCATTTACAGATGAGGAAGATGAAGCCCAGGTAAAAGGAAAGGGACTTGTTCAAGTCCTTTAAGTGATAAAGAGGATTTGAATCAAGGTCCTCTTATTGCACATTTCTCTAATACATGCATTGACAGGGCTTTAAACTATAGAAAATGCTTTTCTTAAAAGTGGTGAATTGGCCTTTTAATGGTCCCTAGGTTTGTTTCTTGCTCTGTCTTTTCATTGACCTCTGTCTTTCTTTTTTCTCTCTCTCTGTTTCTATTTGTCTGTCTATCTCCATCTGTCTCTCTCCATCTATATGCTTCTGTCCTTCCATTTCTGTCTCTTCATTTTCCTCTTTCTGTTTTCATTTGTTTCTGTCTTTCTCTTTCTCTCCCTGTTTTTTTTTCTGCCTTTCCCATCTCTTTGTTTCTGTCTTTGTCTCTCTAAGCTGTCTCTATCTTTTCCTGTTTTCTTTTTCTACCTCTATCTATCTCTGTTTCTCTAGCTGTCTTTCTGTCTCTCCCTCTATTTTCTTTTTCTATCTCTACCTGTCTCTTTGTCTCTGACTCTCCTGTTTTTTTTTGCTGTCACTCTAGCTCTCTGAATCTGTTTATTTCTTTGCCTCTCCATCTGTCTGTTTCTCCCTCTATTTCTGTCTCTGCCTCTCTAGCTGTCTCTGTCTTTCTCTATTTCTCCAGTTATCATTTTGTCTCTCCCTCTCCATCTCAAGTTTGTCACAGTCTGTAGATTGCTTTAATTTGGTGTAGCTCTGATAGAAAGAAGCAGGAGATTTGCTTGTTTCAAGTTCTAGTTACTTCCACCAGTTTCCTGCAGAATTCTGATGCGCTGGTTTTGAAAACTGTCTCTTTAACAAGACACATGAGGCCCCTTCCCTTGCCATGGGAGGTTTGGTTTTTCCCATTTCTTCTGACTCTTCTGCCATTTTCTACACTTGGGGTAGGTTGTACTCCTGGCCTTTGCCCACCCTTCCAGGACAAACTCTACCCAAAGCTTGAAGAACTTGTAAACAACCAAAGGAGGAGAGACTGTTCCTTCCTGGAAATTCATTTGTTGATGCTGGGCTGCATTCGACATCAGACGTCTAGTCATGGGTTGGCTTGGCCAGTGTTTTATTCTGTCTTTGAGGAATAGACAGAGGCAGATAGAGAGGGAGAGAGAAAACCACAGTGAAAGTACACCCGAAATACTGTCTGAATGTTCTGGTTCGGCGGCCTCTCAAATCATCACCCGATGAGCCCTGCCTTGGTTTCTGCGTTCCTTTCTTTTTCAAAGACCCCAAAGGAGATTTGCTTTAGGAAAGGAATCTTCCCTTGGGAAGGACTCTTGGAGATTTGGGGAGTCTTATAGAAGTCCTTTCGAGAGTACAAACTCAAACTTGACTTAATTAAGTTGGAATAAATCCCTGTCAGCCTCAATTCTGTTTTTTCCTTTCCCATTTTTCGGGTGACAGTCATAGTTTAAAAGCCAGAAGGGACCTAAGAGATGATCTAATCCAGAGACTCTCAAAGTATGGCCTGGGGCCCCCTGGAGCTCCCTGAGTCCCTCTCGAGGGTGTTTGTGAGGCCAAAACTATTTTCCAAATAATGCTAAGAAGGGGGAAACTAGATGACTCATTGGAGGTTGGGCCAGGCCTGGGGATGGCTGATCCTGGGTTTAGATCTCACTGAAGATACTTCCCAGCTGTTTGACCCTGGGCAAGTCACTTAACCCCCATAGCCTAGCCCTACCTCTCTTCTGCCTTGGAACCAATACACAGTATTGATTCTAAGGTAGAAAGAATTTAAAAAAAAGTTTTGAGAATTGCTTTTCCATATCTACTATATCCTCTATTTTTGCCACTTATCCTATAAGGTAATAATGACTAACATATATGTGTACTATATGCTATTTTTATGTTCATATTATAACATACATATACTATAACATTCCTATAAGTACCTAGAACATTGATATATGTATACTTTGTGCTATTTTTATATATATTTCTATATGTACCTAGAACATGTATATATGTGTACTATGTGCTATTTTTTATTCATAGTATGACATATATATATATACTATAACATTCCTATATGTACTTAGAACATTTATATATGTATACTTTGTGCTATTTTTATATATTTCTATATGTACCTAGAACATTGATATATATATGTACTATGTGCTATTTTATATTCATAGTATAACATATATGTATTATAATGTTCCTATATGTACTTAGAACATTTATATATGTATACTTTGTTCTATTTTTATATATATTTCTATATGTACCTAGAATATTTATATATGTGTACTATGTGCTATTTTATATATATTTCTGTATGTACCTAGAACATTTATATATGTATACTATGTGCTATTTTTATATTCACAGTATAACATATATATACTATAACATTCCTATATGTACTTAGAACATTTATATATGTATACTATGTGCTATTTTTATATATATTTCTATATGTACCTAGAACATTGATATATGTGTACTATGTGCCATTTTTATATCCATAGTATAACATATATATGCTATAATATTCCTATATGTACTTAGAACATTTATATATGTATACTAGACTATATACTATTTATGTATCATATAATAATTTATACGTGTACCCTAAAACATTTCTGTGTCTATACTCTCACTGACATCAAATGAGATGCTATATGTAAAAGTGCTTTGTACCACTGAAGGCAATATACGACATTTGCGCCATCATTCTTACATTTTAAAAAAGTCCTGAACTTGGCTGTCATGCACTAAAAAGAATACATTTATATATGTATACTTTGTGCTATTTTTATATATATTTCTATATGTACCTAGAATATTTATATATGTGTACTATGTGCTATTTTATATATATTTCTGTATGTACCTAGAACATTTATATATGTGTACTATGTGCTATTTATATATATGTACCTAGAACATTCATATATGTATTCACACGGCAGTGGAGGCCAAAGCATAAAACCCACTTGTCCAGCCCTGCCTTAGACACTTGCTAGCTGGGTGACCCTAGGAGAATCCCTGCCTCATAATATCTGTGAAAGGTAACTGAGTTTTCGTTTGTAAAACACGGTAGGATTGCAAACTGCTCTTATTCTGTGGCTTCTGTTCCAACACACGGGGCTCTCCCTTAGCTCTAATCATAGTGTTAGTCCTAGGCAAGTGGCTTTCATTTGGGGCTGCCATAATATTTACTGCAATAGCCCATGTTTCTCTAGAGCTTTGTTTGCAAACTTAGGCATGAGATTGCTGGTTTAAGCTTGGAAAAAGGACTCTTCGAGCCTGTGTCAGCTCTAGCAAGGACTTCCCAGGCAGCCTGACCCCACCATTTTTTAGAGCTGTGATTGGCATTCTTCATTCGGACCCCTTTGACAACCAGCCCTAGGATGGAATATCCTCGGAGAAGGTTGAAGGAATAGCAGGAGGGAAGATTTACTGCTCACTGTCAAGGTTGGTCATTACAATTAATCAAGAAACATTTCCTAATCCATTGTGTGAGTCAAGCACTTCTCTGGTGATACGGTAACAGCTTCTGCCCAACATTCAGCTTTATTCTAGCTTTCTTGGACATTCTTGCTGGCGTTGTATATATTTTATTGTGATTCAGTTCATAGAAGTCTTTATAGACTTTTCCTCTGTCTCTTTCCTATTTGTCATTCCTCCTGCCATGATAATCTCCCATTACATTTACATACCACAGTTTATTCAGACACGTTATTTCCTGTTCTTTGTTCCCACAGAAAGTGTGGCTTTGAGAAGCTGGGCCACAGATATGGATGGGACCTTTCTTTCTGACTCTTATTTCCTGAGGATATATGCCAGCAAAGAAATAGAACATTTTCCTCTGTTAGGGGCAAGATCCCTGGCAGGCAGACCTATGAGGCGACTAGGGCACACGGACTCTTGACATTAGACCTTTGGTCTAACTTTTTATGAGTGTAGGTCAGGGAAGGAAAAATAAATTAGAAGCACGGGCCTTCCTTCTCCAATTAAATGTAAAAGTCTGGGTTTGACTCGGCATGTGCCAAGCCTTCCATGATTACAGGATTTCCTGTTGGCTGCGAGAGACCTGGAAAAGCCAAGTCATCCTCATGACTGGCCTCCTGAAGAGATGTCTTATTCTACAGTCATCGCTTCGTGGATCTCTTTAGAAATAAAACAATTCTGAAGTGGCTCCAGCATTTGGGGGAAATTGGAGGGGTGTACCCCCCCCCTCAATTTATAAGCTGTTGCAAAACAGGGCCATTGGATTTCTTTTTCTGAATTTTGCAGCTGGTATGCAGAGATGTGAGATGGTCATGTTTCAGAACTCTGAGGATTTGGGAATCTCAGTAATTAGGAACTAGTTTAAGATAACCTAGAATTTAGATTAAGCAATTTGTTCTCATGCTTCCCCTTAAAAGCAAAATGAAATAATCTTTCAAACTTGGAATAAAGGGCTCTTAAAGAAATCTAGACTTCAATTAATCTTGGAATGCCCTTTTATTCTTTTCCAGGGGGAAGATGAGTGCTACTTGACATGAAGTTATTAAGAGTATTTCATTTGGAGTCAGAGGACCTTAATTCAAATCTTGGCCAATATTACTTAATAACTATCAGAACTATCAGTGGGACTTTGGATGAGTCCCATCATGTCCCCTGGGGTTCAGTTGCCTCATCTGTAAAATTCAGTTTGGATGACATGATTCTTAGGTTTATTCTGACCCTTAAGTCATTGAACCTTAAGAGCTTCTAAAATTCCTTCTGATTCTTCAAGATGTGATTCTGAAAACGGAGAGAAAAAATTTAAAAAGCAGGGTTGAGGAAGCAAGGGAAGAAAGGATTATAGCTAAGGTTAGCTGAATTAGGGAAATGCTGAATTTGAAATTTTCGATTTAGAAGAAGACCTGGGATGTTGGGCAAACTACTTAATCTGATTTGGAGGGGGATTGAATGAGTTAGCCTTAAGGTTCTTTCTATCTCTGAATCTCTGATTCTGTAAAATCTATATTTTAAGGTTATCATTTGTTGACTCCAACTCTGTTCTTTAAAATTCTAATAATTGAGTATTATGAAACCAGAGGAGGAGGTTCTAATAAATTGAATTGAATATCAAAGGGACCTTTGATTTTTTTTAAAGTTCTGTTTAATTTGATTCAATAAACATTAAGCACTTCATTATGTGTCTAGCACTGTGCTAAATACTGTTGATGCAAAAAGAGGCAAAAGTCAATTTTGAATGTGGAATCCTTCCAGGGACTGTGGAGAGAAGGCTCTGGCTGAAGAATTCACCTGGTGATGAGCTACTTTATGTAGGCTGGTCCTTACAGAGCAGGCATGCAGTCTGGCACCTGGGCGGGCTTGCATTCCCTGGCATGAAATCCAGGGACAACTTTGGTGAAAGAATCAGCTTGAAAAATGGCAAAAATCAGAAAATTCATCCTGGAGTTTACATGTTGTTCCAGATTCTTGTGGCCCATTGCAAATACCCATTTTAGTATATTGACCTTCCAGTTTTGCCCAATATGTGGAGAGAGCTGCATAATAAAGCCCTGACCTGTAGAAACCTTTAACCTGTGCTGCCGGAGAGAGTTGGGCAGTCTCTGTGCTTTCCCATGCGTCTGGCCTTTGGCCTTAGAATTTCTTCTCTCTCTTTTGTCTCTATCCCTATCCCCAGTTAATCTTTAAAATCTTATCCTTTAAGGCCCATGACATAGTGATTCTTCCTAGATCACTGGTTCAGATTGAGCTCTTTCCAGGGCTCTCTTCCTATACAATTCATCCCCTTCTCCCCAGTTTCTAGAAAGGAAAATCAGGGGCAGTTTAGGGCTTTGCCCCAAGTTGAAATCTAGCCCAGGTTTGAACCAAAGTGCTCTGAGGACAGATCCAAGTGGCCTTTCTTTATCACTGCCATCCTGTCACTTAATGTCATGTGGCATCTTTCATAGTTTTATCTAACTGGTATTATTCTTGGTCTAACGGCAGAAAAGTATTTCTCTAAACTCGGGGTTCTTTAATCCTTCATGACTGTTTTCCAATGTCATTGGTTTCTTTTGTAATCCTATGCACTTTCTTTTATGCATTTTCATATATTACTTAGTCTTAAGGCAGAAAAATATTTCTCAGAGCTCAGGGCCCTTTAATCCTTGATTACTGTTTTTCCAACAAAATTGGTTTCCTTTGTAATCCTATGCACTTTATTTTATGCATTTTCATATATTATTTATTCCTAGTCTTAAAGCAGAAAAATATTTCCCTAAGTTCGGGGTCCTTTAACCCTTGATAATTATTTTTCAATAGAATTGGTTTCCTTTGTAATTCTATGTGTTTTATTTTTTATGGTTTCATATTCCTTTGAGGAGGGTTCCAAAGGTGGGAGGAGTCCAGGTCACCAAAAAAAGGTGAAGGAAGAACCTTGAAGTCAATTATAAGACCTCTGGGGACACTTTGTATGATGTCTCCCCATTCCTTCTTCCCCTCCCCTCTAGAAAAAGAGGGCTGGTTCTTATAGTAGTAAGCAAACACTCAATAAATATTTGTAAAGTTTGTGGCTACTTTACCAGAAGTCTTTTGGGATCCAGATGTTTCATCAAGGCAACCAGGAAGCAGTAGAGCTGGCCTCTTGGAAAGAGCCTGTGTCATGGGGGCCATTCCTTGCTTGCCCTGGACCTTGGACCAAGAGAGCCTTCTGTGTGATGAGGACTCTGTCCAGCTTTAAATCCATGGTCCTGTGAACCCTGTTGACAGCAGGGTCATCTGATTATGGTGGTTGGATGTAGGTAGCATTCAGTAGATTCATCTCTAGCCAGACTTATTGAGGAGCCTAAAATTTAGAACTAGAAGAGGGACCTCAGAGATTATTTATTCCTGATAGCTCTTTATTTTACTGGGAAGGAAACTGAGGCTGAGAGAGAGGTCCTCAGACTCCACATTCTCTGCCCTTTTCACCACAATAGGATCACAGAAATAATGGTCCATTTAGACATCAGTGCCTGATTTTCCATGTGTCATAGTCTGGACTTGAAGCTGAAAAAATTAGCATTTGCAGAAAGATTTGACTTAGAATAAAAATTGCTGATTGTTCTCCCTTCTCTGGTCCCATAGTCCCATTCCTTCCCTTCCTCCCTCCCCTTCCACTCTCTGCTGAAGTTGAGAACCACTTCAAAGTATCGGATGTGTTGGTGCCAGACGCCATGCAGTTATTGTTAAAAGAATTTGGAAATCTAATTGAAAACAAACTTTTTTTTTTTTAAGCAAAGCAGATCAGGTTGAGCTCTTTCTCTGGAGGGAGAATGGGATTCCAAGTTTGTCCTCTACTTGGAGCTGGTGTCTACACACTTGTCCTGAGAGATGAATCATCTCTACATTCGCCTACATCTGGTAACTGTTTGCAAAGTTCAGAAATGCAAGCTAAAGAGGCGAACTGGGCTTAAAGGGACCTGGCCTTTGGGAGGTTCTTCCCAGGGTTGCTTTTAAAGAAATGGATGCAATCAAAATTGGCAACTTGGTCAGGACCTTCCTTCTAGATACTGCCATGTTTTTGTAAAACAGACATTAATAACAACAAAAAATGGACTCGTCCCACTTCATTTTTGTGGCTTCCCTCTCCCTTTCTCTGTTTTGAGGCAATGCTTATCTATTAAAAGCACAATCTGATTGAGACTTGGGTTCAAAACTAGCTGAGAGTGTCCCATGGCAGGTCTCTTAACCCCACTTACCTAGCCCTTAATGCTCTTCTGTCTTGGAACCAAAACACAGTATTCATTCTAAGATGGAAGGTACAGGTTTAAAAAATAATAACAACAAAAAGCATATACCCTGTTTAGGTTCTGAATTCATTTAAATTTTTGTCATGAATCTTTTGTAAGTTGACTTCAGATCCTAGGCAGACCTTGGGTGAAGCAAAGAAATCCTAAATCTGTAAACCCAACCCAACAACAACAAAAAACTGACCTTTATTTCTGTGATGTTTAAAGACTTGCTTAGAACTTTACCTATATTTTCTTTACTGTACAGCGATTATTTACATAAGAATCCGAAGCCCAGTGAGTTGCTGTGGATCCCATGGCTAGCAGCAATTATATTTGATTTAGTTTTACTCCTTAGAGAACATTAACAAACTTCATGCAAGACTTGTTTTATACCCGCCAATTCCCTTCCAGTGTAAAACTCCTTGAGGGCAGGGCTTGCTCCCTTTTGGAATGTATCCTATCTCTTAGTCCTCTGGCCAGGGTTGAGCCCTTTGCCAGAGCTAAAGAAATACTTAATTTGTGGAACTCTTATCTTGAAGTGCAGCTTTCTTCCCCAGCAGCTATGTGTCAGAATCTGTCAGGTCTGCCTCCTTGGTGTCGGGTAATGGAAGTATAAAAGCATATGGCTTACCATCTGCTGTTTATTGTTTCTGTTAGGTTGTGGTTTACATGCACATACGGTATTTCTTTGGTTTTTGCAGCAACTGAGAATATTATATGCTTGGGGATCAAAAAAATGTAAACTATTTATAAATGGTAAAGTATTCTTGGGCTTGGGAAGTGTTTTCCTCAAATGTGTGTCTATTTGGCGGCTTTCCGATAAATTCTCTGATGTAGTCTTTGCAAATCATGACCCTGTTGGGATGGACCAATCCTGGGATGACCTTGTATAATAAGGAGAGCAAACAGCCCTGGCAGTCAAACACGGGAGGGTTAACTTTGTCCTGCTTGGTGTGTGGGTGGTGCATTAAAGAAGATTTATTTGGGCAGGTTAGTCTCCTGGTGAAATTCATCCTTGCCCAATTCTTGAGTGAGATGGCCCTGTGGAGTTTCTGTGATCAGTTTGTAACTCATTTTTAGAACTGGGGGGCTGACCAATCAGTGCCTGGAACTCCATAGAGAAAGCCTTTTTTTGGGGGAGAAGTACATCTTTTCCCCCTGCTTTGTTTTGGATTATGTAGATTTTACAGTAGGAAACCTTTTAGTTGTTCAGAAATTTTAATGAAAAAAAAAACCTTCTATAAACCATCTTGAACACTTTTACAGCACAGTCATTTTTGGGGGTGGGATGGGGTGGTAGTTGGGGAAACTCTTTTCCCTTTTCATATCAAAACCTCCCTTGTAACAAAATCAACCAAAATACTTTCTACTACAATGACCTTGTATTAGGACCACCGTTGTCTGCCATGAGGGAGGGCATCAGTTCTCTGGGAGCTGTTATTGTTTTTTTTTCAGATATTCAGAATTTCTAAGTGAGCTTTTCATTCATGTCTTTCATTGCATATATTGTTGTTTTGACTTTGTTTATTACTTCATATGGATTCTCTATGACCTATATATTTATCATTTCTTAGTAGGTCATATTCTATCATGTTCCTATATTATAGCTTTTTTTTAAAAAAGCCATTCTCCAATCATTGGGCAGCCACCACCACCCCTGGCCCCCCCACCCCCCATCTTCATATCACAAAAAAGGACTGCTCTGAATATCTTCGTTTATATTAGACCTTGGGTTTTTAGGTATTTGACTTCTTTAGGGTTTTCTATATCTCAATAGTGGAATGGACAAGCTAAACACTTCTGTCATATGATGCACAATTGCTTTCCAGAATGGTTAAGTATTCACAGCTCTACCAACATTAGTGGCCCCACAAAAAAAATCAATTAAAAAAGACCCGAAGAACAGTCAGGGAAGGTATGTGCCTGTTTTTCCACAATCCCTCTATTTACCAAAAACTTCTTTTTTCTTTTTCTTTTTGACCAACTTCGTCTAGTTTCAAAGGTTTGAGGGTAAAACATCAGAACTAGTTTTTAGTTTATGCAAATACTTTGTTTTTCCTGCTCACAAAAAACCCTAAGAGCATTTAATCTAGTCCTTTAACTTAATAGAAAAGAGACTTTGAATGCTGGTGGAGCTGGGGTTAGAGGCTGTGTCCTTAAATTTGCTTTTGGTTTCTATATTTGTATATGATCAAGTTTTGTAAAATATTTTCATTTATTTATTTGCTTTTTTTCAAGTTTTGTAAAATAGAGTCTCATTTGAAATTTTCTAGGGGAGCTAGTTCTATTTAAGAAACATCTGTTGTCAAGCAAAACCCCTCTCCCTGGCCCTGATCTCTTTCTAGTCTGCATTTTTACATATTGGAGTTATTAGAGCTTATAGCATGGCATGGTGGAAAGAGTGTTGGATTGAGAGTTGAAATTCTAGGCATGCTCTTTGCCACTTGTATGATCATGGCTCATGGCTAAGGTAAGTTGCCTCCCCTAGATTTACTTGGTCCCCTTGTAGCTGTAAAGTTATTATGCCATGATGCCAAGCCAAGGACTTTTATAAATTGGAACCTGCCATGAAGTTGGGTGACCTTGGGTAAGTGTTTTCATTCATCTGTAAAATGAGGTTTGGCTTTATGGTTCCCCCTAGCTCCTGGCTTCTGCCTTCACTCACACTTGGTTCTTGTATGTAGGGATGCAGCTCAGTCTATTTTCAGATGCTCTTGTTTGAGCTCTCTTTTCCCTGCCAGGACCTTTTTTTGTACATACCTGTGAGGGGAGTCTTCCAGTCTGTTGGCATCAGTGAATGATTCAGACTCCCCCAGGCTGTGGTCCAGTACCATTGGCCTCTTTCTTCGCCATCTGATATTTGAAGTAGCCTCATGGTTAAGATCCCCTTTCTTGGAGATTTTGGTCTTTGGCTTGATGGACCAGAGAGAGCTCCATTCTTCAGAGGAGCATTTGGCAGGTGAGCCTTCTCTTCAACAGCAGTTGACATGGCTCTCTCAACCTCTTCTGATGTCCAAAGGACTGATAACTTTTAACTGAGGAGGCTCAAATTTAAGTCTGTCTAGACGCTTTCCCCTCTGTGGTTAAGCTGCTAAGTCTTTTCCTAATTGGGGGGGGGGGTATCTAGTTGGTTGGTACTCTTAATTGTTTTTCTTTATACCCATAAAGAATCAATCATTTTTCTCAGCCCTTTTTGTAATCTCATTTATTTGAACTAAGCAACCCCCTGTCCCCATTGGAAGGGAACAAATAGGAATAATGACTGGACTTGTGATTTTATTGGTATAGGAACCCCTCAGATGAGAAAATTCCTTCCCCCAATGCACATTGGCACCTGTGCCAATTAATGGTCTTGGACAGCTGCCTAGGTCCCTGAGGCAGTAAGTGACTTGTCCAGAGTCACACAGCCAGAATGTAAGAGACTAGACTTGAACCACTTCTTCCTGGCTCCCTTTATCCACCATACCATTTTGTATGGAGTTTTGTTTATATTTCTCTATATCCTAAGCACCAGCTTCATCTGCCAACAATATTTCCTAGTGGAAAACCTCTCTGTCTCGCCCTTCTTTGTTTGTCAGAGTCCTAGAAATCTAGGGGGAAATATATGTATGTAGGTATTTTTTGAAATCCTATTCAGGTGAGCAGTGATCTCACTTATAAGCCTTTTTCCCCCCCAGGTTCACGAAGCCAATATGTCTTTCCCCCAAGGCTCACAGAGCTACTTTCTTGGATTTTTAGGGATTAAGCATTTAATAATTTCAGACCCCTCTAGCCTTGAATATTGCAGAGCTAAGGAGACTGTTTCAGGCAGGGGTGCGGTGCTTTGTATGACTGTCTACGTTCAGCCCTTCTGTGGTCTTGGCCAGCATTTTTATTCAATTGCATGCTCATAAAAATGTCTTGGCCATTGGTGGAAAACTTTCTAATCCAGGCATGGAAAATGGCAGCAGGTATCTACATTCCTGGGTTTCCTCTTTGTAGCTTCCCTCTTAGAGAAGGCTTAGAACCATTCCAAAAGGAATGCAGGAGGGCTGGAGTTGATATTAATGATACGTATTTTAGAGGTGATATTTACTTTAGTTTTTTGAGCTGCCCCTTCCTTCCTACTTTCCACCCCTTCCATAGTTCCAGAATGCCAGCAGCTGGTAGGAATCAGGTCAGATTAGCGTGGGATAGAACCCTTAAGAAAATGCTCCCAGCAAATAGAAATTATTCTAAAACAAATTGATGTGGTTCCCCCCCCCCCCCCCCAAATCTAGTTGGAGGGTAAACAAGCCTGGATTCTGTGCCTTTCCCTGTACTCAAGGCTTTGAGTGTGGATTCAAAATGTTGGGCAAAGGGGGCAGTTAGGTTGCATAGTGCCAGGCCTGCAGTTGAAAGGGACCTGGGTTCAAAGGTGATCTCAGATACTTCCTTGCTTTGTGACCCTGGGCAAGTCACTTAGCCTCATGTGCCTAGCCATTCCCCTTCTATCTTTGAGTTGTTACTAAGACAGAAAATAAGGGTTTTAAAAAATAAATTATATGTAAATATATATAATATTATATATATATATATAAAACTTATATATGTATGTAGAGAGAGACAGACAGGTAGAGATAGATATACAGAGTGAGACAAACATACACGTGGGAGGTAGGGGGGAAACAGAGAGAGAGAGAGAGAGAGAGAGAGAGAGCGCGCGCAAAGCCTCTTAGTGAATTATGATTGTGTTTTAAGTAAAAGCAGTTAAAATAACTTGAAACTTTCTTTCAAGGAACCCCTAACTTTATTGGGCTCTGCTAGGCACCTGATGTCCCTGAAACCAACAAAAAAATCCCATTGTTTACTTTCCTTCTTGGCACAAAGGCTGCCATTTTTCTTATAAATGGGCTAAGTGTGGGATATAGTAGCAAGGACTGTCTTACACCTTCCATTTTATTCCCAGTGCTTAGCATAGTTCCTGGAACATAGTAGGTACTGATAAAAGCTCCCTGGCTGATTGAATTACTTTTTTTTCAACCCTTACCTTTAATTAATTAATGAAAAATTAAGCATTAATAATGTATATTGCTTCCAAGGCAGATGAGTGGTAAGAGCTAAGCAATGAGGTTAAGTAATTTGCCCAGAATTGCACAGCTAGGAAGGATCTGAAGTCAGATTTGAATCCAGTACCTCCCATCTCTAGACTTGGCTCTCAATCCACTGAGCCACCCAGCTGCCTCCAGATTGAATTACTTTTGTGACCTTGAGGAAGTCACTGAATATTTCTGAGCTTCAGTTTCCTTCTGTGTAAAATAAGGGGGTTAGACCTCTAAGAAACCTAGTCCTAAATCTATACGATCTTACCTTAGTTTAAGATGAGAATAATTTGATAATGAAAGGGGTTAGATGCCATGTCACTATCTGCAATTGCATCCACATCTTTTTTTAAAATACATTTTGCTTTCTGGGAGTATATTTTATAACGTTACAATTATGTATAATATAATTAGATATCACATACATTTCATAATGCATATTTAACCTGTTGGCTTTCAAGGTAATGTTGGCTCGTTTCCCTCCACCCCAGCCCCTTCTTGGCTTCCTCCTCCCTGCCCTTTACCTGCTAGGACAATTCAAGCTTTATCCCAGCCTCCCTAGAAGGTGAAACAAAGCTTTTAATGTTCTGATTGTATATTAATGAACAACTAGGGCAAGGGGCAGCTGCCAAAAAGCAGCAAAGTGAGGGAGCCACCAATATCAGTGTGAACTTTGCACTCTTGAAGTGTGAAACGATGTCGGTGAAAGGAGTTTATTGCACAAGTAAAACCCTGGAATCTCTTTGATGCTCGAATCCCAGCCCTAGTGGAGGAATAAAAATCCATTGACTGATGATTAGAATCTTGGACTTTCCAATTAACCACATCCCCACTGGAAAGGGTACAGACCTGCGGGATAATGCCTACCTGGTGTCCAGCTGGTGTATGGCTCTTTGTATGGAGAAAACACCCTTTCTTTAGGGCACCAGCTGGCCCGGAGAGCCACGCTGTACCTGGGGAGCCTGAGAATTGAGCAGGAACGTCTGGTTTTGATCACCGTTAGCAACTCTTAATGAAAAACTGAAGTGTACAGACTGCCTTCTTTTCCTGGTCTTTCTTTTTCTCCTTCTTGGATTTTTCCCCCCCTCGAATCTAACGTTTTCAGAACTCTTCCTGGCAGAAGAGTTGGTGTCATGTCTGTTGTTTTACCTGACTGCTTTTAAAAGAAAGAAGGGGGGAACAATCCCTTGAGATAAGAGTGATCGGTGTATAGGGAAGCCACATCATTCTTTGGAATGACTGGATTTGGAGTAAGAGGACCTGGGTTTGAATCTTAGGCTTATTAATTTCGAGGTGATATAGAGTCTTCTAGATCATTCAGTCCAATCGCCTCATTTTCTAGTTGAATAACTGGAGGCCAAGGATCCTGTTGTGTGATCCTGGGCAATTCACTTAACTACTTTATGATTTGGTTTCCTTATCTGTTATAGATAGACTATAATACTGCACCACCTTCCTCAAGAAACTTGTGGCCAGGAGCAAGTGAGGAACATTTAAAAAACCTGTATAGTTCCATATTATATAATAATAATAATAACATTTACATAGTACTTTAGGGTTTACAAAGCACTTTGCCAATATTCTCTCATCATCTTGTCATCATTGGAGTATGTTTTGAACTGAAAGCAACCATAAGGTCACATACATTTAGAGCTGGATTGGGAATCTTAAAGGTATCTTATCTGATCCTTCCATTTTACAGTTGAAGAAACTGAGGCTCGGGGAGACTTAGTGATTCATCCAAAATGTTCCTAGAAATAAATCCCAGAATCAGAACTCAAATTCAGATCCTTTCTATACCCAGTTCGCTTTCTTTTATACTATACCTTGGTCTGTAGTTTTTTTTAAAAAAAGAATTGGGTAGATATACAAGCCAACACTGATGGGGGCTTTTTGCTATTAAGTGGGAAATGACAAATTCAGCTTTGTATCTCTCTTAGTTCAAGAAGCATTGTAGCCTAGTCCATAGAATGCAGTAGAAGGAGTTTCTTTACCTGGACTTTCCAAATATCTATGAAACTGCAAATTTCCTAATCTCTCCTTGTATCTAGTTGCTAAACTCTGCCTTTAATAGGTGTTTGAATGAATGAATGGAGTTCTTTTCCTTTATGTCAAAACCAGAGACTTTCCTGGAAAGGCAAACACCTCACTTATCTTTCCTCTCCGACCCCCCAAGGTGGGGGAGGGAGGAAAAAAGGAAGGAAGGAAAGAAGAAGAGAGAGAGAGAGAAAGAGAGAGAAAGAGAAAGAGAGAGAGAGAGAGAGAGAGAGAGAGAGAGAGAGAGAGAGAGAGAGAGAGAGAGAGAGAGAGAGAGAGAGAGAGAGAGAAAGTCAGTCTTGAGTTGACTGAATATCTGTGGTAGTTCCTATACTGCATAGCTCTCTAGTTAACTTTTACGACCCAGTGTTCACTGTTAGGAGGGAAATAACAAAATCTGCAGTGTTGTAGCCTGGGCAGCTCCCAGTATTCCAGTATTTATAGTTGGGTCTGTTGTTTCAGCAGGTCCCGGCATTTTCTTAGCTCTTAGGCTAGCCTGCTGTTGGCTGTTACTGCCTTGGGACCATAAATTAGACAGAAATTCTGTTCTTGGGTCTTCCAAACCTGGCCAAGGTCATTGCTCTGGACAGGTTTACTGCAGAGAGGTGTGAAGAGCCTGTTGTCTCTGTGAGTCTTGCAGAGCCGGAAGAAAAGAGGTGGGGGAGGGAAGACACATTGAACCTGGGCAGCTGGAGGGGTCTGCTGAGATATAACTAATTGAAAACTCACTTGTGGACCTTAATGGAAAGGGAAGTCCTGTAGGTGGTGGGTCTGAAGCTTGGAGAATGGATTTGCCTCATTCATTTTGAAATTTGAGAACTCTGTAGCTCAGTGGGAGTTTGGATCTTCCAAAATCCTTTCTTATTTAATTACTCCATGAATAATTTAGTTCTAACTCTGTGCTTCTTGTGCTTCCCTCCACTCCCCAATCTACCACAAACTAAAAAAAAAAATGCCCCAAACTCTATCTTTTTGTTGACAAAAGAATTAAGTCAGTGGCTTGGAATTCCATTGGAAAGTTTTAAGAAAACTGGATTGGGAACCATCCACCGTGGGCTCTTTTATGAGCCGTCTGTAGAGATTTACTGTAAGGTTTCTCCCCTAACTGAATTATTTTATAAATTATTTTATTGATGCAGTTTTACTTTTTGCTTTTTCTTTTTCACAATATCACTTAAAAACAAAAACAACTCTTACCTTCTGTCTTAGAATCCTTACTGTGTATGTGTTCTAAAGCAGAAGAGTAGTAAGGACTAGACAATTGGGGTGAAGTTGACTTGCCCAGGATCACACATCTAGAAAGTATCTGGGGCCATATTTGACCTCAGGACTGACCACTTCTAGGCATGATTCTCAATCCACTGAATCATCTAGCTGCCCCCTACAGTATCGGATGCTACTAGCTTCTGGATGACTCCCCTTTTCTCTTCCCCACTCTCCAATTCTTTGTTACAAATGAGTACAGTCACCTAAAACAAAATCAGTATCTTAGCCAGGTTTGACATTGGTTTCGTTATGAAGTCCTTTGGCCAGAGACCTCTTGCTTTCATCGTTTTTTCCTTGGTAGTTTCTGCAGTCATCCTGTGAATCCTCTTGGATCTACCTATTTGAGTAGACAGCCTTCCATATCTCTGAATTCTTCCTATTTTCTGGTGTGGTAGTCACAATCCATTCAGATTTTTCCCCATATGGCCACATCGAAGTTCCCTTTCCCAATACAGATCCAGGACTCTTCCTTTTGAAATGGCAGCTTTCCTGTTTTGTTTTTTGTTATTGTTTTTGTTTTTTTAAGTTACCTGGGGGCCCTCTGACTTGAGGAGTGTCACGCTCAGATTTTTCAGAAATCTCCTGGCAGATCTAAACAGATGGGGTTGGCTCCATACATATTATTTCACCTGACTGCTTAAAAAAAAAAAGCCTTCTAATCAGGGTGCCCTATTTATAGGGAAGCCAAATGGGACTGTGTAAAGGAAGGAACTTCCTTTACCTGGATGGGGGAGGTCATAGTCCTGCCCTGCTTTGCTCCGGTCCCATATCTGGATCCTTTGTCTTGCAAAGGAGGTCTCGGGGTCAGGTTTAAGTAGTTGGATGATAGACCGTAAAGAAGGAAGTGAATATATAGTTGAGGGAAAATTTGAATGAATCTCCATATAAGACAGTTTTTTTTTTTTTAAACCAATACCTTCTGTCTTAGAATTCATACAAGTATTGGTTCCAAGGCTTAAGAGTGGTGAGGGCTAGGCAAATGGAATTAAGTGACTTGCTCCGGATTACATAGTTAGGAAGGGTTCGAAGTGAGATTTGAACCCAGCTCCTTCTAATTCCAGGTCCCATTTTGGGAAAGTTTTATTGACAAATTGAGAGTGTGCACAGGAAGGTCATCCAATGTGGTAAAGAACCTCAAGATGAGCTCATGAAAATTGTTGAAAAGAATTGACTGTGTTTGTTCTGGAGATGTGGGGTGGGGAGACCTTCAAAATGGCGTTCCTATGGATATGTTCTTGGTCTCAAGAGGGCAGACCTGGGAATAGTGGGGAGGGCTGGAAGTATCCAAAATTAAATTTCGACTTGATGTCTGGAGATACTTCCTAAATGGAGGGAGTGAATTCCCCCTCACTCAGGTCTTCAGACAGTCTAAGGCTGGATGATCCCTGGTTGTCCATGTTAGAGGTAGGCGCCTTCCCTCAGGCAGGGGTGGGTCAGGCTTTGTGGGACCCTGGTCCAGGGTTGGGGAGTTGTCCACTTCACTTTTTTCTCTGGAAATTGGCAAAGGCTGGTTATATAAGGGAAAGCAGATAATAGAGGTGATAGGATTATCCTTGAGGTGTATAATAGTTAATGGGTAACTCGGTGAATAAGGCTGATGAGGACATTTATGTGTTCTCACAGCTATAGAGGCTCATAAATATAGGCCGTTTATTGTCTGTTTAGAATAAATCGACAGCTTTTTAGGCTACCCGCAGCTCCAAGGTTTTGGTTTTCCTTTTGTTTGTACACTTGTCTCTGGTCTCGTCCCCTTCTTTATAATGTTGGGAACAAACCTGAAAAATCCTTGGACTGTTCGTGGGAAATGCACTCTTTTCTTCTTCCCTCGTTGGGCTGAGTTTTCAGCTTTTTAGCTCCCATCGTGTTCCTTCAGGCCAATTCTGGAGCTACAGGAATAAGAACACCAGCCCTGGCAATGTCCGACCCGCTGACGATTCCCCCAGAAAGATTGTGGGACATGATCAGTGCTTCCTTCGCCCAGGCTAATCGAGACCCAGGCATTTCCTCCACTCTGTTCCTGTGGCCTGTGAAGAGGCTGTTTTCATTATGGAATACCATGGAGTGGAAATTTCAGACTATCTTCTGGTTATTCAAAACCACTGCCTGTATTCAGTTCAGTTTGGCCCAAACTCTTCCAAATTTGTTTCTATTCATAGTTCCTGGGATCCTCAATTGAGAATTGAAAAGGACCCTAGAGGCCTTCTAGACCAGACCTGATTTTTATTTTTTTTTTATTTTTTTGGAAAATTTTATTTAATTAGTTAATTAGAATAATTTTCCATGGTTACAAGATTCATGTTCTTTCCCTCCCATCCCCCAAACCCCATTTTTACAGCTGATGTGCAATTCTACTGGGTTTTATGTGTGTCATTGATCAAGACCTATTTCCATATTATTGATATTTGCACCAGGATGATTGTTTAGAGTCTGCGTCTCCCATCAGACCTGATTTTCAAAACATTGTTTTTGTATCCCCTACATTTTTCACTGTAGCTGTCTCATAATAAAGAAGAGAAGAGGGGAAAATATAGCCAAAGTAACCTAAAAATGGAAACCTCTATAGAACTTATAGTCCTCTACCTCCAAAAAAAAAAGGGAGAGAAAGGGAAGAAGATGTTTTCCAAAAAAATTTCTTTAGCTTCCTCATTTTCTAGAGCGGCGAAACAACTTTCATAGGGAGTGTAAGAGTTGGGATTTGAACTCAGGTCCCCAGAGTCTAGCTCTAGGACTTCCTATTAAATTATGCCTTCCTCAGTGGTATATATACATATATATTTATTTATATATAAAAGACTATATTTATTATAAATGATTAAATTTCTCTCTAATAGTCTTCTAGGCTGGTTCTTTTCCAGTCTATTCACGGACATGCTTCTCTTATTATATTTCTTTCAACTCTTGATACTTCTAAAATTCCCCAACACGACACTGTATTCACTTCAGTTTAGAGACTGATGATTTACAGTTGCAAGCTCAGAGAATTATAAAACTGAATGGTAGATGTCCGTACTCCCTCATTCTATCAGTGACTTTTTTGGAGGCTTCAGAGCTAGTCTAGAACTCTGGGTCTTCTGTTTCCCTCACTAGTATAATAGTATAATATAAACTAATATGATATGAGGCTTATTATTATTAAGACTATTTTGTTTCAGATTTGTCTCCGAAGCCCTTGCATCTAATGCCAGCGCTGGCATACACAGTAGGAGCTTAATAAATGTCTTTTAGTTTGCTTGCTTGACTAAATGGCATTCAAGGTCCTGTCTGGCTCTAGAGTCTCTGATCTGATGGTAAAATAATGTGTATTGGGTGAAGTCATGTAACACCCTAAGGGGTGCCCTTGTAGATGGCGTTTGGTAGGGGGGGAAGGCCAGTATGGTCCGGCTGGTGAATAAGGGGTTTATATCAGCCAAGGGGTTTGGCTAGCCATCTGTGTGTTCCTTTGGTTATCCCATACCTCTTGGGTATCGCTTGCCTCTACTAATCCTACTATGAGTAAGTCACACATACACTTGGAAATATTTGGGCACCGTGCCTAGGCTTAAGTTACTGCAAGACTTAAAAGTTTGGAAAAAAATGTCGTCGTGCAGAAAATGGGTGTACTGGAGAAGTGAAGGAGCATCTTTGTTTCCCTTCTCCCCTTGTTTATGGTGGGGAGTGGTGAGATTTGATATTGGCAATTGTGCAGTCCCCTGAGGCCCTGGGGATTATTGATGACATGGGTCAGGGGGCCCCTCCCTCCACCAACCACCTTCTTCGTGGGGCAGAAAGAAAAAAAAGAGAGAAATTCTAGCTGTAAGGAGGAATATCTGTTTCTCTCCTTTGTAGTGGCCAATTATTTGAATGGGTGAATTGGGGGAAAAAAAACTGCCTGGTTTATGCAACCCTCTGTACACACAGCCTTGGACAAATATTGACACCAGAGATCATGGCAGGCCTGCCATTTCTCTGATGCCCCTGGGAAGAAAAGCTCTTTTCAGGGGCCCTCACAACCTTGTGAAACACCCCAACAAGTTGGTGCAGGTGATTTTTGTATAGTAATTCTCGGTGGGGGGGAGTCGATGCTAGGTTTCTGTGGTTGGTTTTAGGCTAACTGAATGAACCCTCCACATCGTTGCCACCTCCTTCTCTCCTTTTCCTTTCTGCATTGTTTTTATGGGTATTGGTTGCCTTTGAGCCTCCTGCAGGAAAGCAAGGAGAGGTACCTGACATTTGGCTTTGCCAAGTCATGCCCGTGTAATGGGGCAGTTTGAAACTGAATTCATTTTCCTAATGTCTTGGGGTCTCTTTGGGGATCTCTTTCAGGTGAGGAAAGAAAGGAGAGAGAATCTTGGCAAAATATAGATAGCTAAAACACTGGGAATATGGAATATTTGCCTTGTAATGAAAGCCTCATCATCAGATTGACTTCAACCTAATACTACATCCATCCATCCATCCATCCATCC
Organism: Monodelphis domestica; assembly: GCF_027887165.1. Taxonomy (NCBI): domain Eukaryota; kingdom Metazoa; phylum Chordata; class Mammalia; order Didelphimorphia; family Didelphidae; genus Monodelphis; species Monodelphis domestica. Next base: position 29,074,171 of record NC_077233.1, on the reverse strand, counting down.
ATCCATCCATCCATCCATCTATCCATCTCTGTGTTCTTTCTCTCCAACTGAGATCCTTGGAGACTGGGGTCAGAAATTGCATCCTCAGAGTCTTCTGATTGAACAGGACCTCAGAGCCCATAAACTCCAACCCAACACTTGAAAAAGGTTGGTGGGAACCCCAACAGTGGGAATGGCCATCCAGCCTTGGCTTGAAGATTTCTTGGGAAGCTTCTTTCGGAAGCAGTCTGTCCCACTTAGGGAGGGATGGTTTTATTTAGAAAGTTCCTTTTTCTTAAATGGGACACATGATTGAGGTCTTTAGCTGGAAGGGACCTCAGCTCAGTTCCACCATTTTGCAGATGAAGAAATTGAGGAATGAGAAAGCTTTGTTTCACACTAGAGAGTGAGCCCATAGTGATGAGCATTTTTTTGCTTTAGAACAGTCTGCACCCTCTTTCCATGACTGTTATTCACATTTCATGTGAAGTTCATGGGGTTTGGTCGACTTTAAATGAAGGGACTTCTAACAATCTTCAGCTCATTCCCCACCTCTCCTCCTAGGTCCCAGGGTTTGGTTAAATGATGGCTCAAAAGACCTTTCCATCACTAATGCAGATAAAGTAGAAGAAAAGTTATTGGAGCTTCTCCTGTGCCCTGGGAATGCTCTGTCTCTGTAATCCGAGGTGCCCCTTGCTGATTTGGCTGACTTAGCCTTGGTGGGGGATGATAAGCTCAGCTGTACTCAAGAGCTCTAGGAACTTTCCCCATAATTGCATCATCCAGCAAGAAAGGCCATTTTCTGGGAACCTCACCTTGCTGTTCAGGTGGCCACCCTTACTAGCCGAGGCTGACCCAGACCTGGAGTTCCACACCTCATCCATCTGCGTGCCTCAACTTCTCTGCAGTAGGGGACACTTCTGATCAGTTCCTCCTTTCTGATAATCTCCATCTGGCTTAGTTCTTCTGCCTTTCCAACTAATTTTTCTTCCTTTGTTAGATTGTTTTCTTTCTGTTTCTTAAGCTGGCACATCCCTCCTCCAGGGTTCTGCCCTCAGTGATCTCTGCTCTCTTGGCTGGTGTGGATAATTCCCAAATCTATCATTTTCACCCTATTTTTTGGTGTTTGTAGGCACACAGATGGCACTTAATAATTAACTGACATACAAGAGAAAATGAAGATTGTACCAGAAACTTCAGCTCTATCATGAACAACTTGATTTTATTTTACATTGTGTAAAAAATTCCACATGTAGCTTGTCTGCTTTTTTCCCCCTGGCCTTCCTTCTTTTCTCATCTGTGATTAAAAAATAAAAAAGGTGCTTCACTGACCCCAGCCTTTATTTTGCTGCCCTATCCTTCTCTCTCACTTGCCCAATGGGGAGGAAAGAAAGGGAAAAACAAAGTCCTTGAGACAAATTGCATAGCTAAGGGAACATTTGACCAAATCTCTTAATTACACTTGTTTCCTGCTTGATAGTATCACCTGGAGGTCTCAAATTCGCCTGCCTTGTCCCAAGCCATCTTACATTAGGTGCTCTGTCCCCCACCTGCCTTTCTTCCTTGATTCCAGCTAAATGTGGAATGTGGGCCCTTTTGTAGACACCCCCACCCTTCCTCTCTCCTTCCAATAGAATTGAGTTGGCAGGACCTTGCAGTTCTGGGTCATTTCCTTGCCTGGCCCATGTTTTGATTGTCTTCTTCTGCCTATTTCCAGAACTAGGGTGGAACACAGAGTATTTCTGGATAAGAAAGAAATTTCATTTATCAGTTGAATTTCCCAAAGGTCATATCAGAGTTTTTGGGTTATTTTGTCCTTCAGCAGCTCTGGCTGGTCAATGGGATTGCCAACGGTAACTATTGGAACTTGGCTTATGGACCATGATTTTGGCGATCCTTGTCAATTCCTGTTCAGTTAAAAACACGCACGAAAATCCCAGGCGTTAAATACTCATTTTCGGGGGTTTAGATAACACATTTTAGCAAGTAAAATGTTCCAGTTAGATTTAACCCAGTCGGAAGGAGTAAGTGAGCAGGAATTTCAAGTGATTAAGAGACAGGAGGTTGTTCCTTTTTTTTTTTAAACATTGTGTAATCCATTGGGTTTCATTTGGTTGGTGTGAATCACTTGGAAGAGGTAAGTCATTTGGGGACAAAAGTAAATTATAATTAAGTCCAATCCAAGCCAGCCAATCAACAATCAGCAAAGAGCCTGCTCTGGGCCACTGGGGATACAAAAACAAAAAAAGGGAGATGGTTCCCTGCTTTCAAGTCTGCTGCTGCTGCTAAGGCTAGTTAGTTAGAATGATAGGTGGCATGATGTGGTTAATAGACTTAAAGACTGTCTCTGACCTACACTTGGCTGTTTAGTCTCACTGCCCTGAGCAACTCTCTAAGACTACAAAATTGATGCAGGTGAGGAACTTTATTGGTGGGAGGGAGTTCTCTCTCCTTCAGAGGTGACACATTCTACCCAATTAAAATGTAATTGGGGTACCTTTAACAAAATAAATAAAAATACTCAGTTTGTGGCTTTCTAAGTGAATTTGTGGCCAGGCAAGGATCCATTTCTATTTCGAGCTTGATACCACTGTAGAACTCTGAGTCACCCCAAAAGAAAGAAAAGATAAACAAGAATATATCTGACTCAGGGCATCAAGGTTTGTTGTATGTTATATATTCATCATTTCTTTTGGGAATACATTTCCTGAAATCCCTGTAAGATAGTACATTTATGCTATTTTACACATAACAAACCAAGAAACATTTATTTGGCATTTATTTCGTAGTAAGTACTGTACTGGGTTACAAAGAAAGGCAAATGAGATGTCTTTGCCCTTAAGGAGCACCATCTAATGGAAAGATAAGGAAACAGAGACTCAGAGAGGAGAAATCATAATTCCCTTTTTACAGAAAACCACTAAACATTTGTTAGCCCCACTGGACTGTGACTCCAACATCCTGAGGTCTTTGACCTGCTTTAAAAAGGAAAGATGAACAATATTAGGCCCCTACTGAGGGACAGACATTGTAGGGGAACTACTGAGAAAGGCAAAAGACCATCCCTGCCCTCCAGGAGTTTACAGTCCTACAGAAAGATAAGGAAATAGAACCTGGAGGGTATTTGCCTGCATTTGCAGTTTTTGAGCCCAAGTTTTTATGATTCCAGGTCCAGTGCTCTGTCCCCTACATCTAGTAATCCTAGCAAATATTTAATCATTTTTCATTGTGGGAATTATGTAGAATTCTTTGAAACAGTCATTTTCCTTTAAATTTGTCTTTGTTTCTCAGCACCTGACACATAGTAGGTATGAGTTGTTTATACAGTAAATGATGAAATATACTAAAGATTAGGGGTTCTTAACTTGAGATTTTTCACACGTGCTTTGCCCCAGGATATCCATGACACACAAAAAGATAAGAACTGCCTAAAACTTAAGTTCTGACAAACTGAACTCAAACAAAAAAGCCTCCTAGGCTCCTTTAACCCTGGTGAACGGATGTCTTTTGAGTTAGCTTGAGAGCTTTTTCTAAGCTTTTCATTTGGCTTCTGAAACATTTCATGAGTGATTTTATATATAAAGTTTCAGAAACCTAATGGAAAAGTTGACGGGATGAGATCCCTAGTCGATAAGTGGACTTGGCTGTGCTGGCCAGGATGGTGACCTTTTCAATCTGGATTTGTGTTTTATCCCCAGCGTCCATTTATGGGTGTAACTCACTTGACAGAAGAGCTGTGTTCCTGAAAAGTTGGGGCCAAATTTAATTTCTGTAAATTGGATGTCCTCTCTTTTCCTCTCCCACTGACTTTACAGTTCCAAAGGGTCTTCATCTTTATTCCTGAGTAGCCTTCAGCTTTATATTTCTGGGGCTAAACTGGGAGAACCAGCCTTGTCAGGAAAGACTTAATGATCTATGGAGGAATCCACAAAAAGAAACTTCAATTAAATCTTGTTCTGATGCTAATCAGTTTTTAAAATATCTTTTTATCTAGGTTTTCTTCAGGTGTGTAAGTATAGTGTCTATATCTGGGCAAAGGATGATAGAAGTGGCCCCTGTTGAAGACTTGGTTTAAAGGCATTTACTTTACTAAGCATCTTGTATAACTTTTAATTGGCTCATTATGATGACTTGTCTTTAATCAAATGAACCAGATGCCCCAAATGGTCATCATGGGATCACATATTTAGAGGCCATGTATTCCAACTTCCTCATTTAATAGAGAAGGAAATAGATTCAGAGAAGTTATTAAACTGACTTATCGAAGATCTCACAGGCAAAGAATGGCAGACCTGGGATTGGACCCATTTCTCTTGATACCACATCCAGTTTTGTCTCCATTCAAAGGAGCTACTATTTGTAAAGCATTTGGTCACAGTGTCAGATGCATAGTAGGCGCTTCATAAATGTTTATTCCCCCCTCCCCCACCTGGTTGATATAATCCCTGTTTTTAAAATAAAAATATTCTATGAAACCAAGAAATGAATAGTTTGATTTGAGAGACCAATCCAGGATGTCATCTTCGTAATAGTCACTATAGATAGAATCCATAACTTTAGCCTGGAAAGGAGGGTACTTTCAGCTCATCTAGTCCAACTTTCTCATTTTACTCTGTCTGTCCGTCTGTCTGTCTGTCTCCCCCCACTGTCTTTTTCTCCTCTCTCTCTTTCTCTGTCTCTGTCTCTTTTTCTCTCTCCCACTGTCTCTTTCTCTCCCTCTCTCTGTCTCTGCCACTGTCTCTCTTTACCACTCTCTTTCTTTCTCCTCCCTCTCTGTCTCTCTCTGTCTCTGCCTCTTTTTCTTTGATTCTTTCTCTCTGTTTTTCTTTCTCTCTCTCTTTCCCACTGTATCTTTCTTTCTCTCTCTCCTCCCTCTCTGTCTCTGTCTCTGTGCCACTGTCTCTTTCTCTGTCTCCTTTTCTTTGTCTTTTTCTTTCTCTCTGTCTCTTTTTCTCTCTCTCACTGTCTCTTTCTTTCTCTTTCTCTCCTCCCTCTCTGTCTCTCTGCCACTGTCTCTCTCTGCCTCTTTTTCTTTGTCTGTTTCTTTCTTTCTCTCTGCTTTCTCTCTCTCCTCCCTCTCTGTCTCTGCCTCTCTCTCTGCCACTGTCTCATTCTCTGTCTCTGCCTCTTTTTCTCTGTCTGTCTCTTTGTCTCTTTCTTTCTATCTCTGTCTCTCTCTCCCTCCCCTTCTCTCCTCTCTCTTCTCTCCCCCCATCCATCCATCCATCCATCCATCCATCCATCCATCCATCCATTACCAGTCTTCTCTAACCCTGATTGGTCATCGTGCTGACCAGCCTCGTGAAGTATTTCAAAGTTGATTCCCATTACATTATTGTGATCAAAATGAAGTTTTTGCTTATATGTAGGAGCTTCTGGATTTCATTTTTTCAAATGGACTTTTTAGCTGGGTTTTGAAAACTGTCATTAGAAGCTGTGGACCGTAGCCTAGTTGGATGCCATCTTTTCTGCCTTGATTAGGGATGCAAATGGCTCCAGAAGCTTTCCTGTGCCTTAGTTTCCATCTAAATTCAATGATTGTGGGGCAAAGAGCTTTTGTTCCTTAATATATATGTGTATGGCCCTGGTGGGGAGGGGAGGGGAGGGGAGCGCTGGGTCTCTGCTTCCTGGACTCCTGAACTATAGAGAGGAGGGCGTTTGTTTCTGGGTGACCTCTTGGTCCCCTGGCGGCACTGGGCACCCTGTGGTTCCAGATGGAAGGTTGCAAAAGCTGTGGCCTTCCGGAAGTTGGGAGGATTAAGGTTTGAAAAGCTCTTAGTAAATGAGGATCATTCAATAAGATGCATTTCGCAAGCCTGGGGTGGTTTCACAGGTGGCTGGCCTACCTGAGTGAGCACCTGCAAATGGTTTGGGAGGGAGGAAGGGAGGGAGACAGTCCCGGAAGCAGTATGAATAGGAGACCTTGGAAAACCTGAAGGCTGGCTTGGATTTGGATTTGCCGCAGTGCCATTCCCCGACTGGCCGGTTTTGCCGTTCCAAAGAGTGCGTTGTGTCCCTTTCCCTAATAGCTCCCTCCGAGTAATAAGGGGGCAAAGGGGTGAGAGGAGGGCTGGGATTATGTCTGAGTCAAAAGCCTGAGCTCTTTGCTCCAAAGGATTAACGACGAGGGCTTTCTGAGGAAGGAGGGGCTGGTGCCTGGCCGTCCTCAATTGACCTGGACAAAGAGATTGATTTTTTTTTTTGTCTTCCATTCTCTCTTCCAACCCAACTTTCCCTGGTTGGACAGAATGGCAGTAAGTGGTGGACCAATAGATTCAAATGCCTTGGATTTCTGGTGTGCAGCTGGCTGCCAGGTAAATAAAACCACCTGACTGCGGAGGAATAGCAATTTTGAAAGGATGTGGAAAGGGCCCCCGAGGTAATCCTGTGTTCTGGTTGGCTAACAGCATGGTTTAATTTCTTTCCAAGTGGTCAGAGGAATCAAGGAGCGTCTCATTGATGCATAATCTGTGAATATAAACCAATAGCGTAGATGAGTTGGATTCAGACATTTACTAAGCTCTGAGGTGTACAGTCACAAAACCCAATATTATCCAGGTTCAGAAAGTAGCTGTGTCTTGCTCCATAGTGTGGGTATCATCCTTTTCTTGCCCTATGTGAGAGTGGGGAAAAGCACTGAATCTGGAAGGATAAGGATCTGGGTTCAAATTCAGTTCATGCTTATCTCTTGTTACATCTTGGGCAAGTAACTTCACAGACTTGGTTCTGTTTCTCCATCTCTAAATGAGGGGGCTGGACCAGAAGGCCCCTGAGGCCCCTTTTACCTCTAAATCTCTGTTTTTGTGTGAGTCAGCTGAGAGGAAGTGTGCCTAGCATTCTGCTAGCTTTCAAAGGGCCAAATGAATATGAATGAGAGTACTTCTGGGATAACCTGAGACCTGGGAACTAATTCTGATGGGAAAACACTTGCCTAAGGGTCTGGCCATCGCATTTTGTTGATTCCCTTATCTCTAGTTACTGGCAGAGTAGCAAAGTCCTCCCTTGTCTAGGTGTGCAAAATGCCAAACATTCTATCTGGATTATTCCCATTTTATAGATGAAGAAACTAAGGTAGGGAGGCCAAGTGGGCTGGTAAGTGGATTCAAACTCATATCTTTCTAACTCCAATCTCAGAGCACTTCCTTATTTCCAGTCTTCTTAATAACATCCCCTGATGTTTCTCAAACAAGATACTCCATCTCTGCACTTGGAACAGTTTTGCTGGCTGTCTTCTATGCCTGAAACACCCTCCCTCCTTATCTTTTCCTTTTGGCTTCCCTTAAGTCTCAGCTCAAACTCAGCCTTCTTCACAACTCCTTAATCTTAGTGCCTTTGTCATTCCCTCCTTTGGTTATCTCCAGTTTGTCTGGTCTCTAGCTTGTTTCTTCAAAGTTGCTGACATGTGGTCTCTCCCATTAGCTTTCTGTAGGATGTCACCAAATCAAGGTGACAAAGCCAGAGATCCTCTGCTCGGAGGCTCTCCTAAAAGATGGAGTCATTGGAACTCAGTCCAACCTAACTCCCAGGTGCTACACTCTTGGGAAAGATGCTCAAAGGCACCTACTAGGTAAAAGGAGAGCATCCATTTACCCAGATGGCCCTGGTGGCCAAGTGAGCGTTAAGTGGTTTTATCCATTTGGCTTGGAAGCTTTGGATGGAAACTTGGATTCTAGGGAATCTCCTGATAAAATGAGTGAACCTCTGGTAACTTGGTCAAAGCCCGCAACACCCAGGGCTCCCAGAACTAGGGGATTTTTAGTGAGTTTCTAGGGAAACCATTTAAAAATATGATTGTATATGGGATACATAAAAGCAATCACAGCGTACTCCTTAAACACCCATTTTATGTCAGGTTCTGTGCTAGGCATCGGGGACACAAAACTATTTCCTCATTTTCATAGATGGGGAAACTGAGGCTCAGACAATTTAATTAACCTGCCCTGTCCTACACACAGCTGAGATTTGAAATCAGATCATTCTTGATTCTAGCCAAATCATCAACATTCTTGTCAGTCTTCATACATTTATTTAACACATAACTCTGTGACAGGCACTGGTGATATGTTGCTTCTCCATAGCAGGATTTCTTAACCTTTTTTATATTATGGCCCCCTCTGGCAGTTTGGCAAAGCCTTTGGACCTCTTCTCCGAACGTTTTAAGTGGATAAAATAAATAGGATTATAAACATGTTTACATTACGACTATATCACAATACAGAGGATTGCAACTACATTCTATTGAAATATAGTCAACGAAATAGTTTAAAAAAATAAAAAAAAACAAGTTCATGGACTCCAGGTGAAGAACCTGTGCCCAAGGGAAATACTAGGATTTGCTCTCAGTAGAGAATAGTAACTCAAATAATACTTCATTTATTCAGTGCAACTGTTTTCTATCATTTGACCGTGGGCAAAATCAACCAACTTTCCTGGCCCTCAGTTTGTTCTTTTGTAAAATGAAATAAAAGTCAAAATAAAACCTTCCTTCCTTTTTTCCCTCTTTGGTTTAGAGGGTGAATTCCAAACTTTAGATGGGGGAATTCCAGGCTAGAGCACTGCCTTCCCATGTGGCCACAATCTACCTCATTAGCCTTTTCTGACTCCCTTCCCTTATGTGAACTCTGCTTTTGGCAGACCTGGGCTGGACCCAGGCAGTGCCTGTGTAAGGTACTGCGTTCATGTTGCCTACTGAGGTCATTGAATATGGTAGTTCTTGATAAGGAAGAACCTATAGGCCAGGCTACTCATTTTTCAAGTGAGGTGGCATCAAATTTCACTTAATTTTTCTCTCTTTTTTATTCTTCTTTCCAAGTGGAAGTAGTGATGGCTTTGGGAGACAAGGGACAACTCGGTCATCATCAGCAAGTCAGTTTCCCCATCTGTAAAAATGGGCTTAATCAATGCCCTGTTGTCATGGGGGAATGACATAGCAATATGAACTTCTAACACTTTTCTTTATGCTATTTTCTCTGTTGGAATTCCTTTTTCTTTCTAACCTCTTTACTCCTCTCTGTCTGACCAGATCTAAACTAATTTTTCTTTCAGAAAGGATAGCTCTCCCTATTGGGGGTCCTGGATTCAAATCCTAGTCCTACCACTTATTCTGTGGGGTTGGCCAATTCATCACCTCTCCGGGTTTTAACTTTCTCAGCTATAAAATGGGAGGTTTGAACTAGATGAATCTTGATAAATTCCTCAACTGTCTAATCTATAAAATGGAGAATTGGACCAGAAGAGCTCGTACTAAGTTTCATAATTTTCTTATCTATAAAATGAGAGAATTGGAACACATGAGCTCTTGATAAGTTTTCCAACTTTCTCACAGATAAAATGGCAGAATTAATATGTTTCCTTCTGGCTCTGAATCTGTGGTCTTGGCTGAGTTAGTTGAAAAATAGTTTAAAAATTACTATTTATTATTTTTATTATATTTAATGTTATTTCTTTTTAAATTAAAATCCCCTTCAGGTCAGGGAAGGGGATTTAAAATTATTATTTATTATTTTTATTATATTTAATGTTATTTCTTTTAAAATTAAAATCCCCTTCAGGTCAGGGAAGGGGATGGTACCTTCCCAATAGTTGCCTGTTATTTCTGCTATTTTCATGACTTGGGAATTGAATGTGACCCTCTTTCTGAATTTCTGAATTCTAGCCATCTAATTTTTAGCTATTTTGACTGGGGAACAAGACCAGACAGTGTTCTTACTTGGTTCCAATTTTGCAGCTCCTGGTTTCAGTAGTGGTCCTCTCTCCTCTGCCTTGATTAGCAGCATTATTTCTAGAAGAGAGAAATGTATTAATGATATAAAATGATGCTTTCTAGTAATTAATTGCAGGCTCTCTAGAGACTGGTAATTACTTTGACAAAATGAGGGAGAAAAGTAAATTGAGTGGATAATTATCATCTCTCCTGCTTCCTACTTTCTTTCCAGATTGTTTCTTTTTAGAATGGAGAATTTGGGATAAGGACTAACCACTGGTTCTGGGGAATTAAGGAGATGCATTGTTTTTCCCTGTACTAGAAATAAACATGAAAAAAATTCTCCTTGCCATCTTAGCCTCCAAGGAATCTTAACAGATAGTTGGGTTTGAATCTCAGCCCTGCTACTTGACCTTGGGTAAAACCAGTCAACTTTTCTGTGCCTCAGTTTGCTCTTTTGTGACTCTGATCTTTTATATCATCCCTTCCAGCTCTTGATCTAAGATGCTACAAATTAGTGGCTCATGACCAGGAAGATAGGGATGATGGATGTGGTCAGTTGGAATACATAAAGGGAGGTGGTGTATTCGAAGTCTGCCCACAGAATCCACAATATTTAGAAGGACTTGCTGTATGAAAATCTGGGATTTCGAGTAAGGAAAAAGAAGGGAATTAGAGTTGATAACTAAGGAATTTTCATCCTCTCTCACTTTCTTTTAAATACTAGATGTTCCCTAGCTAGACTGTTCAGCCCCGAGTGAGTTCTCAGGATAATAGCATTCTCAGACAGAGATGGTGCCTGGTGAAATGGGGGACAGAGGGGAGCCGCAGGTAATAATAAAGGTGATAACTTGGAACCCAAAGCATTTCCCTTCCCCCAAGAAAGGCGATTTGGAAGGCTGCAGCTGAAGAAGTTTCTAGGGACTCCATGCATTGTGCTTTGCCAACATCAAACAGTCAGCGAAAGTATGTTTTCATCTGTAATCCAGGAAGGTGTTGGGCGGATTATGTACATGCTGATAAAATTTATAGAATTATAGTCCTGGAGGGGAAGTCACAAGGGCCAGGGCATTTCCTGGTGCAGGGGGCTTTATGGTTACCAAACAGATAGAAATAAGATTGGAAACTTGGTTTCCAGTGAAGACAAAGGCCATCTGTATAAAGGAGGCGTTAAAAAAATCAAGGAGATTTGTGTGCTTTCACAGCATTTGAGGTGAATGTGGCCAAGCCCCGTGAACTCTCTGAATAGAAACTTAACAGCACCCATTCAGACCCATGACTCCTCTGTAGCCTAGATCAAAGATAGGAGATTTTTATGTTGTCTTCATTTTACAGATGAGGAAACTGAGGCTCAGAGCCTCCTTACACCAAGGTCACACTGAAATGGCAAATGTCAGAACAGGAATTGGGCTCTAAATACAGAGCTATTGGGACCCTGAGAAATGTCACATGTAGCCGATGTATGTGTCAGGATACACCCTTCCGTATGACTAATATACTTGTTTAAAAAATTAAAACAAAATTCAAAATTTAAACCTTGAGTTAGGGAAAACTCAAATGTTAAAATCCAGAAATCTTTTGTGAATCAGTATGTCAGTTAAAATATGGTTTCTCTAGTGGTGAGGAGCTAAAACACATTCGCTTGTGCACATACCACTCAACCTAGAAAATTTCGTTCAAAAAGCTGATTTTTTGGTTGACTCCGTCCCCTCATTGAATCACTTACAAAACAACAAAGTATTCAGAAACCTCTCTCTCTCTCTCTCTCTCTCTCTCTCTCTCTCTCTCTCTCTCTCTCTCTCTCTCTCCCTGTCTCACTCCCTGTCTCACTCTCTGTCTCTGTTTCTGTCTCTCTGTCTGTCTCTGTCTCTCTCCCTCCCTCCCTCTCCCTCTCCCCCTCTTTCCCTTCCTCCCTCCCCCTCTCTCCCTGTCTCTCTCTCTCTCCCTGTCTCTCTCTCTCCCTGTCTCACTCTCTGTCTCTGTGTCTCTGTCTCTGTGTCTCTGTGTCTGTCTCTGTGTCTGTCTCTGTGTCTGTCTCTCTGTGTCTCTCTCTGTGTCTCTCTCTGTGTCTCTCTCTGTGTCTCTCTCTGTGTCTCTCTCTGTCTCTCTGTCTCTCTCTCTCTCTCTGTCTCTCTCTCTCTGTCTCTCTCTCTCTCTCTCTCTCTCTCTCTCTCTCTCTCTCTCTCTCTCTCTCTCTCTCTCTCTCTCTCTCTCTCTCTCTCTCTCTCTCATAGGTACACTAATTCCTAATTCTCTAATAGAAAGGAGACAGCGGATTTCTTCTCATTGCTTTCACAGTGTTTTCATCTCCGTTATTGACGTTGTTGTCCTTAGTTGTGCTTTCTTTGATTACAAATCTGGGAGGCTTCTTTTACCTTCACTACAAATACATTCCCATAGAGCTACCTCTTGAAACAGAATTAAGAGAGAGAAGGTTGGGAGGGGGCGCATTTCAGCAAAGTGGACCAACCGAGTCAGTCAGGATGTGCAGTTAGGTAACGTTTCACACTTGTGCCCTTGCAGAAAAGCAAGGGAGCCCAAAATAAAAGAAGGGAGGTGGAGGTGTGGTTTCTCCTCTTCCCCAGGACCCAAGCTCTGCTGGCAGGTTTAATTACACAGTGCTCACTTTGGGGGATTGTAATTTTTTCGGGCTTTGTTTTGACATTGTGGGATCTCTGCTGAGCACTCTCCATATCCATTTGGTGCAAGTGCCATGAGATGTGGCTGGACCAGACTGTGTGTCCTGGCTGGAGGAGGCAGGGCGCCATGCCTACTTCTCTGTGTGCTGTAAAGCATGGGCTTCGCTTACCTCTGGACAGATTAGCCACAAGGATTTCCATGGCAGGTCCTGATTGTTCAGGGCTCTGCCCACCCTTTGTGTCCCAGCCGTCCCAACGTGTGTTATGACAGTGGCTGACAAAATGTTTAATGAAAGCGGGCTTGGCAGTAACTGAATTCCCAGACTCTTCCTTGGGCCTCTTTACTTGTTGCTGAAAGGTTCAGAAATGCTGACAGAGTCTGCCCTGCTGACAGATAAATTGTTTTGACAGGAGAATCTGAAGCCTGTGACTGAATAAAAATTTAGCTATTGAACCTGGAGAGGGGAACGCTGTGTGTGTAGGAAAAATACCGGACTTCAAAAGGTTTGGGGTTTGTTCAGGTATTTGTCTTGCTACTTGAAATAGGAATCCTTTAAGACTTTCAAGGTAACCCCTTCTCTCCCTCCACCCCATTTCATTGTGGGCTCTGCATGTGGCTTAACATTTCAGGAAATCAGTTTTAATAGCTGTGGCCTGGGAGGCAGTTTGGTACCAGGAATAATAGCCCTACATTTGGAGTCACTCTGGTACTGCCTCTTTAGCTGTGCGATTAGGGAGGGAGGCTCAGTTTACTCATCTGTAAAATAAGGGGTTTGGGCTAAAAGATCTAAGGGTCTCTCCCCCTTCTCTCTCTCCCTCCCTTCCTTCCTTCCCTTTGATCTCAGAATCAAAATTTGTGTATTGGTTCCAAGGCAGAAGAAAGCTAAGGGATAGGCAATGGGGGTCAAGTGACTTGCCCAGAGTCACACAGCTAGGAATTGTCCGAGGGCACATTTGAACCCAGGATGTCCTGTCTCTGGGCCTGGTTCTCAATGCACCAAGCTGCCCTCAGATCTAAAGATATTTTCAAGCTTTAGATCTTTTTAATCTTTACCGGTCTTTAACCTTATGTAAGTCCTTCCAAACTCAATATGGCAGCACATTGAAGTAGAAATCATTTAAGCTACTTGTAGCCAGAATGTTTGACACCTCTACCCTATAATTTAATCAGTAAAATAATCTTTGGATTAAAAAAAATCTGAATTTCCTACTTAGGTATTTTGCTTCAGAGGATTTGCCAAGTACTCTGAAGGACTTACTTCATTTTACTTAAGAATACATTTTTAGGGGGCAGCTGGGTGAATCAGTGGATTGAGAGTCCTAGGTTCAAACCTGGTTTCAGACACTCCCCAGCTGTGTGGTCCTGGGCAAGTCACTTGACCCCCATTGCCTAGCCCTTACTACTCTTCTGCCTTGGAACCAAGATGGAAGGTAAGGGTTTTTTGGGGGGTGGGGAGGAAAGAATACATTTTTATTATAGTCTTTTGTTTTTACATCACTTATCTTTCACATAGTATCTGCCTTCTACTTCCCTCCCAAAAAGCCATTCTTCATAATAAAGATTTTTTTTTAAAAAGAGGGAAGAAAAAAATTCTCCAGAACTAACATGTGAAGCAAACAATAACAAAAAAGGCTGAAATTATATGTAGCATTCCATGCTTATGGTCCCTGTCTTCAAGGAAGCCTGGGGAGGAGAGTATCTTCTCATGCTTTATTGTTACAATTTTGTAGCATTCCTTTTTTATTGTTTTTTCCCCTAAACCATTTGTTGTCATTTTGTATCTTGTTTCCCCGGTTTTGCCCACTTCCTATGTAGGTCTTTTCCCCCCATTCTCTTTACTCCCCATGTTCATGATTTCCTAAGAAAGGAAGTAATGATGATCCACTGGACCTTCAAAGACCATCAATAATCTCTTTAAGATTTTGCAGAAACAATTCGATTGCTGCTTATTTGGGGGAGCCCATTTACATCATTCATAGGAGTGTTTTGTTGTTCAGTTGTTTTAATCATGTCTGATTCTTTATTTCCTTCTCCAGCTCATTTTACAGGTGAGGAAACTGAGGCAAACAAGATTAAGTAACTTGGCCAGGGTCACATAGCTAAGAAGTGTCTGAAGTCTGATTTGGACTGACTTCAGGCTCAGCACTCATATGCTGGAAAGTCCATGGGGAACAGCTTGGTAGCTGAATCTCATCTGTGAAATACCCTACAAGTGGTCATATCCCATACCCCCTTTGCTTAGAGACCTGGGGGGGGGGGGATCTACTACCTCTTCTCCATAACTCTCTCCCTGCTCTTTCTCCTTTGGTTCCAGTCCTACTTCTCTCAAAGTTCTTTGAACAGCGAAGTCAATAATTACCCTTCTGTCTTCTCTAGGTACAACACTTTCAGTTCCCACATGTGATTGTTATTTGAGTTGTTGGCCACATTCTGGTTGCCCTCCCTGGATACAGTGAGGGCAGTGACCTGTTCTTGATGAATCCATTTTTTAAAAAGCAATGACTGCTTCCCTTTCTATTTGTCAACAATCATTCCCTTTAATGATAGATCTTAGAATTGAAGCAGAGCTCCTGCATCCAGTTTTCATACTCTTAAAGTTTTTCCCTTTTTAAAAAAATTGAGCTATTTTCCCATCTCCATTCCTAAAGCACCTCTCTCTCATCCTTGAAAATCTTGCAAGACTGCCAAGTCTATAATAACATAGACCCAAGCAAAGAAGTAACACACTTTCTTTTCTGTTAAGTGAATTATTTTAAACACACCATCTTTTCATGCAGTCCCTTTCAGTGTTGTTTGGTTTGGGTTGACTCACCGTGCTTTGGGATTTTCTTTTATAAACACAATCTCTGTTGAGCTCTGGGACCCTTTAATAAGAGCCTAGAGCTTTAGACAAGCTCAAACTTGACTTCTACTGTATGATTAAAAACCAAAAACCCCAAAAATACAGCTTCCCCTCCTCCCTTCCATCCTGCCCTCAACAAAAGCAGTAACCAGCCTCTATCTTTATAGTAATATAATCTCCAGACAAATTGCGCTTTAATTCTAGTTGGGTTGTGAACATGGACTTGGCTTTTAAATATACTGCTGGCTTCAAATGCTGGGTGACTTTTATTTAGATGAATGTCTTTGCGTTGTGGTGAAACAGATAACTGCGGAGGCCAGTATTGATTTCAGAAGTCCCTGGAGTGCAGTTAAAAGACAGTAGGGACTTCAGGCAGGCTGTACTCTTAAAGATCCAGACGCTTGCATGGAAGGGCACAGTTAATGAGGGAAATTAATCGTGAAGATGGAAATCTTGACACTGTTTGTTTACTCCATTGCCAGTAGTAGTCTTGGGGCCAGGTGAGTTGATTTACTTTGGTGCATTAGGTGAAATGGAAGAAGGTTTTGTAAGGAGGAGAAGCAAAATGGGTGAGATTAGAGGAAGAGAAGTAAAACTTGACATTTTGGGGATGATCTTGGAAAATAAGAACATAAGGAAGGAAGATAAGGAAGACAAAACCTCCAACTAAGGGGGTAGCAGGAGTTTTCACTTGGATGATTGGACTGTCCATTCGTATTTGGGGAGGCTTTTAAAAATTAAAACCTGTACCTTTCATCTTAGAATTAATACTGTGTATTGGTCTCAAGGCAGAAGAGCAGTAAGGGCTGGTTGCTGGATTTGAACCCAAGAACTCTCATCTCTAGGTCTGGCTCTCTATCCGCTGAGCCCCATAGCTGTCCCTAGAACAGGTTTTGAGGAAGAATTTAGGTTGCTGTTGAGCAGGGCAGGCTGGGCTGAGGGTACACTAATGGATTAGGCCCTGGATTTAGAAGTTCACTAAATGTCAGCTTTATTTGCAAGTTCAAAATTAGACATTAGAGTTTGTAAAGACAAGTTCAAATCCTGAGGACTGCTGCTTCTGGTTTGACGTTGGGGAAAGTGTCTCCCTATTTTAAGATATAGTACAAGGGGCAGTTAGGTGACTCAATGAACTGAGATCCAAGCCTAGAGACAGGAGGAGGACCTGGGTTCAAATGTGGCCTCCGGCATTCCCTAGCAATGTGACCCTGGGCAAGTCACTTAACCCCATTCCCTAGCCCATACCACTCTTCTGCCTTGGAACCAATCACATTAGTGAGTCAAAGATGGAAGGTTCAGGTCTAAAAAAAAATGGATGTTGAAATTTCCATTCATGCATATTGCTAGTGTTAGTGGACCCAAACAAACCTGAACATTTCCAAGTAATGTGGATGATTAAATGAATAATCCCAACAGCCATTTATAGCTTTCTAGCTCTTAGCACAGTGCCTGGCACACAGAAGGCACTACCCTACAATAACCCTAGAGTTAAAGTATTATTGCTTATAAAGGCAAATGATGGGGTGAATTTGTGTGGTTGGTAGCCATTGTCCTCATACCTGGACTCTGCCGCCCCCCCCCAATCTACCCCCATTAAATACAACCAAATTCATTGACTGATCTCTGTTATCATGTCTCAGGATTCTGCTGCAACAGTAGATTCAGGTATATGGGGTAAGAGCCAGACCTTTGGAGTCAGGAAAACCTTGAGTTCAAATCCTGCTTCTGATACATTCTGGCTGTAGGAGCTGTAATAATTTAAACAGTAGATAAATCACTTATAAATTGTCGAGACCAGCTGTATAACGTTGTTGGGAAAAGCAGCATCTAGGCAGTATTTTTTGTGCTGACCCCAAGTAATCAAGAACATAATAGTATCCTAGCTTTAGAGGTAGAGGGGATCTTGGGAGTAAATCTACACTAATCCCCTCATTTCACCAGTCAAGAACCTGAGGCCGAGGTTCACACAAGCAGAGCTGGATCTTAACTAAACTCAGTTCTGACTTTAGTCCAGGACTTTAATCTACTGATGTATTTATGAAAAATTTCCCTTTTAGTCTGTGATTATTACCTTCTGTTTTTATTAATGGGGGTCTAGGGTTCTGTACTAAGTATTAGTCATTCTGTAAGACAGCAAGCTTCCTCTAGGCTGGGGTTTTATATTATACATCTGGTCATCTTCATAGTTTATAGTCAATTATCGAGACCTGGCCAGTCCTTAATCCATTCTTCTGATTTCCCTTTACCCGGAGGGATACTCAGTTTGGTGTTTTCAAGCCAAAGGCATTGCATTAATTAGTCCCTAGACTTGGTGGTAAACTCAAGAATTTCCTTTACAAAAATAAAAAAATACCTGCAAATGCAGGCTGAAGTTGCATTCGGTACCATCCCGAAGGATAAGTGATGAAATGGTGCTTGAGATACGTTTGGGCTTATCACAGTGATGAAGGAGCTGAGAGGTCGGTCACCTGAGGTTAGCCAGCAAGGATGGGGTTGAGCGATGACATCTGAAGGGCCAGTGGAAAGCATCATCTTCACGTTTAAAAAATGTCCAAGTAAAGCCTGTATGAGCTAAAAGGGAACCATTTTGTTTCTTTTTAAAGTTGTTTTTAAAAGGAGACATTAAGTTGGGTTTAGAGCAGAGGAAAATAAAAGCTTGCTTGTCCTGATATTGTCCTATTAAAATCCCAGAGCACCTTCTGGTCATAATCAGGGAAGGATGGAGGTGTGGAAGATGGTGTTAGGAATAGTTGGCAAAAAATAATTTGCATCATATAAAGCTTCCTAAGTTTTGGAAAGTACCCACCGTATCTCATTACCAACCTTATTATTCTATTTGGAGTTTAAACCATTCACAACCTGGTTGAGTTGTAGTCTTGTTTGGTTATTACCCATTTTACAGATTAGAAAACTGAGACTCCCTCTGGGCCGTTCAGCTAAGAAATGTCAGAGGTTGAATTTGAATCCACAACATTCTATAAACATGAAGTCTGCGGTAATGCATTCTAATGCTATTTTTTCCCCTCTCTTTATAGAAATCTGAGCAACAACAAGCTAACAGAGATTGATCCTGCTGCATTTGAGGACTTGGTGAATCTACAAGAAGTGTGAGTCTTAACTTGGGGTTTGGAGTGGTGTATCTGTTAGCCTTTTCTGGTAGATGAGAGAAGCTTTTGGACCCCTTTTCAGTATTCTGAAATTTTATTATGATTTTGATATTTTAAGAAGATAAAATAAAATACACAGAATTAATAAAAGAAAACCATTTATATTGAGACAACCATTTTTAAAGGGATTAAACCAATTATGTCGACACATCCATTTTAGAAGGACAAGATAAAAATGCATAGAATTGAAAAAGGAAACCAATTATATTGAGAAAATAGCTTTAAAAAACAAGTTCATGGACTTCCTGGCTTAAAAACTCTTGATCTATTTTCATGGTGCTCTGGCAGCTTTGCCAGCCCTCTGTAGCTAGCTTGAACTAATAAATATCACTTTCCCCCTCGAGTGTAGTTTCTTGCCTTGAATGATAAAAATTTCTTTCTTTCTTCTTCTGTCACCCACTCCCACCGAGGCAAGGACCACAGCATCCTAGCATTGCAATTAAATTCAGTATAACCTTCCTGGTGATCAGTGATAGGGATAGAAGAGAAGGTTTTCAATTCCGCCTTTCCCTCCCCTTAGCTCCATGCAAAGCTCTGTGGGAATAATTCAGTTAACACACCTGGCCATGCAAGTTTCCCTTCTGAAAGGAAATTACTCACATGGAGTTAGAAGGGCAAACTCCCCGGTGGTATTTGATGCCAGCCCATCCCTTATCTCCCAGGAAACAAAGGTGTAGTGTAATGCACCAGAGGGGCTTAACTCGGGTCTCCTCTGCTTCAAAACAGTGTTAATAATAATGCCTTTGGAAGCAGCAATCTGCTGGTCTCTTAAAGAAGCCAGCTTTGAACCTGAAACTTTTTTTTTTTTGTTACGGCTTCCTCCATCACTGCGGATATGGTTATTACCAGCGATTTTTAAGCTCTTTATTTAGATCTCTTAAAAAAAACAAAAAACAACTTGTTGGAGAAAGTAAAAAAAAAATCTTTTCTTCACTTCTAAGTTTGTGAGTTTGTGGAGTTCCTTTCTCAGCTCGACTTAAAGTAACTTCAAAATCCTCCCACCCGTCCCCCAATTATTCATTTTTGTAATAGAGTCATTTTCTAAAATCAAACCCCCAATTCATGTGTCCATATAAACAAGCGATAAATTCTGTTTTCTTCTGCACTTCTGCTCCCACAGTTCTTTCTCTCGACGTGGAGGGTGTTTCTCTTTCTCCTAAATTCCTTTGGATTGTCCTGGATCGTTGCTTGGCTACTAGTAGAAATGTGTGTTACTTTTGATCGTCCCACCATGTTTAGGTTACTGTGTACAGTGTTCTGGTTCTGCTTGTTTCACTTCACATCAGTTCATGGAGGCTAGAACCTTTTTTGGGGGGAAGGAAGAGATTTTTTAAATGGAAAGGGCTCAGATTTCCAACTAGTGACCCAGCCATTAGGATGGTAACTTGGTGGAGTTTCTGTTTTGAAGGCTTAAGTACAGCAAGCTTTTCTAAGGAGGGAGCAGAAGACCCAAAATTCAGGGTGAATCTTTTCACTCTGTCTCATGGATAGGGGTAGGAAGGAGTCTAGTGATTTCATTGGACTCTCAGGTAAGGAAATGCCAAAAACCCAGTGCAGAGGGGAGCGAGGTAAAGTCAGGATTGGAGATGGGTTAGTTCTGGGTTCAAATTTGGCCTGAGATACTTCCTAACTGGGCAAATCTCTTACCCCCCATTGCCTAAACCTCATAATATTAGTAGTATAATATCCTCACTGCCCCAGGTAGCACTCCTAGAGGAGACTAGACCAAATGATTAGAGAAAAGAAGGATCGAATTGGGGGATGAATGGTTGTTGGCACACGAGTGCTTCCAAATGAAGTGGGTTTTAATGTTTCTTGACAGCTGTCAGGTCTCTCTAAAACCATCAGATGTTGGAAATACAGGGAAGGGAGTGGGGTGGGGAACCACAAGCCAAGGGAGCCAGCCTGCTGGTGGTTTGCCTTTCAGAAGTACTGGAAGCCACAGCCCATGGGGGACTGGCTGGAAGAAGATTGAAAGATGCCTCATTTCAGGCTGTCTGTCATTGCTTTCATCCCAGTCAGCCTTTGCAAGAGTCTTGGAGGCCCAGCCAAGCCACAGTCCATTTAAAAATAACTCTTCCCTCCCCCTCCCCCTTCTCCCCAAGTCTACCAGTAACTCCCATTAAGAAGGCGTGGACATTAATATGGAATGGTGGCCAGGAAGGGCTAATCTATTAATATGAGGGTTATTTATAAAGCCCATTTTTTCCTGCATTTGGCTCATGTTACTATTGCATTCCCTCCCTTACAAATGCGTGATGTGGGTGGCGTGTGCTTTTACAGGGGCAGTGAGTGACCTAAGATGTATCCTTATAAAAGGAGCAAGCCATAAATATGCCCCGGGTTTTGGCATGCAGATCCAACACCCCTTCTCGAGATAGAGAAGGTATTTCTGAAGCTATGAGATCGAGCATTTATCAAGCCCTTATTCTATGCTAGGCACTGGGCATGCTAGGCAGTCGGTACCCTCAGGGAGCTGATGCTCTGATGGGGGAAGGCAGCCTCTACTAGGGAGCTGGGATTGGAGTGGGAGGAGTGGGCGAGGTTGCTGGGAAGGAGCTGGAATAGCCTACAGAGCCAAGAGTGGATCCAAGAGCAAGGTGGAGAGAGACAGACAGACAGAGGTAGGGAGAGAGAGACAGACAGCTAGAGAGAGAGGAGAGATACAGAGAGACAGAGATAGAGAGAGACAGACAGACAAAGAGACATTCAGTGGGGGAGAGACAGACGGGGAGAGACAGAGACACACAGACAAAGAAAGAGACATTCAGTGGGGGAAAGATAGACAGAGAGGCAGATGGGGAGAGACAGACAAATAGACAGATGGTGGAGGAGGAGTGTAGATGGGTGCAGGGGCTTTCACTAGTCGGAGGAGGAGGTGGCTGGAGGGTGAGAAGCTGCAGGCTCACAAATCTTTAAGTGTGGTACACTACACTTGGAATTAAGAATTATTGTTCACTTGTGCCTCATTCTATAGGAGCCCACGAACTTAAAAAAAAACAAAAAACATGGGATTTTCTTGGCAAAGATCCTGGGGGTAGTTTGCTATTTCCTTCTCCAGATCCTTTTAAAAATGAGGGAATTAAGGCAGACTAGATTAAGTGACTTGCCCAGGATCACACAGCTAGTAGTTGTCTGAAGCTACATTTGAACTCAGGTCTTCTGACTTCAGGCTTGGAGCTCTATCCACTGCACCGACCTGGTAACTGCTTTAAGAATGTTTATTATCATTATTACAATGATAATACCTACATTTCTGAGGCTGGATTTGAGCTCAGATCCTCCTGACTCTAAGCCTGAAAGTTCATTGAACCTCACTAAGCTGCCTTGAAGTTGGAGTTCAAATATGGCTACAGAAATTGCTAGCTGTGTGACCTTAGGCAAGTCACTTAGCCAGTCTCTGCTTAGTTTCCTGATCTGTAAAATAGAGATAATAATAGTATCTCCCTTCCAAGGTTGTTAAGAGTATTGAACAAGGTACCATGAAGTCCTGTGTAAACTTTAAAGCACTATAAAATGAGTTGTTATTATTAGTTTTGTGCTCCTTGAGCTGAACAACTTGTTGAGTTTATTCAATCCAGGAAAAGCCATCTGGGTACCCCCCTTCCTCCCTCAAACTCATCTCATCATAGAAGCCTTTTAAGCTGAAATACATTGAAGCATCCTCTAAAATGGTGCCTCCTCTAAAAAGGTTTCCCCCTTCCCTTCTTGGCAGCAGGGCTCACCTCTCCTTCTCTCCAGCCTCACAAAGGCTGTGCATTGACTTCTCTGTTTCCTGGTTGCACCTTCTAAGCCCGAGTCTAGAGAATAAGCATCCCTGGAACCCCCACACCTAACCCTGTGTTTGAAACGTGCCCAGCAATAAGCGGATTGCTTTATTTTTTGAAAACTCTTGGGTTTTGGTAGTCAGGGAATTAGAATATGTATTTGGGGGTGGGGAATCCAGACCTAGGAGTTCCTTAGGCAAACAGTGGAAAGAAAGCTTGAATTTGAAGTCTGCCTTTCCAGGTTCAAGTTCTAATTCAAATCTAGGTTCTAATTATTATTACTTGTAACATTTGGCAAGTTACCCATCCTGAGCCTCAGTTTCTTCATCTGTAAAATTAGGGGATCAGACTAGATGAAGGTTTAAGTCTGTGATCCAGTTGGGGAACTGACTCTTTAGGATGTTGCCTGGGCAGGGGTGACCTGGCTTGTGTGGTCCCAGGCAAGTTTGGCCTCCCAGTTCCTGCTGTCCCATACTGCCCTGAGGACAGACAGAAGTTAAGGGGGATGGGAGGGACTAGAGAACCAAACCAGAGAGATTATTTTCATAACAAAGCTTTCCCACCTCCTATTTTTTAATAGAAGATTCCACTTTGCATATTTTAGAAAGGGAAGGCTGTATTAATTGTGCAGCAGCATCCCGTGGGGTGTGTGGATTTAGGGAAATGCTGCCTTACGTTTTCCTAAGAATCATGTACCAAAGTGTAGTTAAAGGGGCTGTTGTGGAGTCTCTTTCTTCTTTAACATGGAAGCAGAGGGAAGAAAACTCGCTGCTTTAAAAACAAACTGAAAAAAAAAAAGTCTGGCCCCCTTTTAAATTCTCTCCTCCTCCCTCGTGTCACTACAAAGGCTAAAAAGATCCAGCCCCCCACAGGTGGTCAGGGCTGGGGACATTCCATGTGATCCAGCCGAGGCCCACCCACCTCCTTCCCTGCTATTTTTAGGGATCCAGGCTGTAAGACCGAGAGTGAGGGATCGGGTTCAAGATGGGAGTGATTATTCCTGTAAGAGTAGGTGGGATTCCCAGCTCTGGCAGGAAGCACGGCTATGGACGGGGCTACAAGTCATGCATCATCCTTTGGATGTGCTCTGGGGGCCCGATGACCTAGTTTTTAGCATCACGAAAGAGGGGGATCTGTTCCTTTTAAACCAAAACACGTCCAACACAAAGCTGTTCCTGGGACGAATATTTTCCTTTGTGGGTTTTCACTTTGGAGTGATGTTTGAAGAGAGAGCTTGGCAGCAAGAGAATGCGAACATTTTGCATTTGTACAAGTAAAAGCAAGCAAAACCTCCTTTGTTGAGCCTAGTGTATGGCCCGTGCCCTTTATCACAGAGAAGCAGATGACGAGAGCAGCACCCTGGATTGGTTTCTTTCACAAAGCGATTCCAGGATCACGGGGGAGACTCGGCCACCCGTTCGGCCCAGAGCTCCTTCCTGGGACCCTTCACACAGGGGACACTGTGCTGAGCCGACAGGATGCCAGAGCAACCAAGAGGGGCTGAAATAGGCTCACTGAGGCACTTACTTTTAGCCAGACGTTTGTATGATTTCAAGTGAAAAGGAGAAGGGTATTTTGCTTTATCCCATTCTCTCTCCATTTTATCCTGGCACTTGGGCTATCAAGATTTCCCTTGTAGCATGTGGCCCCCCTTCTCTGCCATTGCAGGGGGCCAGGTTTCCTTTTACTGAAGGGGTCTGGGAGCCGGACAGCCGGACAGCAGGTCCAGCCTACTGGACAGACTTCCTAATCCCTCCCTTGCTTTCCACTGTGGCCACCAGGGAAGGGGACTTCAGAGGAAATTTGGCTGAGCCTTGTTTCCACCTGTGCCCTGGTCTCTTTCAGCACCTTGGTGGTGGCGATGCCTGCCATGCCTCCCCCCCTTTACTGGTGGGCGGCATTGATGTTTGTGTAAACCTGGGTGGAATTCTTAGAGCAGGTTTGAGTTACTATTGAGTAGAAGTCTTCGCTAGGGTTTGGGAGTTTTCATTTTTTGTTGTTTATTTCCCCCCTCAGTTCACATTTTGACTTGCCCTCAGGTAAACACTTGGCTTTCCCTTGCATCTATTAGGTGAGCTGCCTGGTGAGTGTCCTAGGCCACCCTTCTTCATGCCTCTTTCTCTGGCCCTGGAGCTGGCTAGGATCCTTTCACTGTCCGCTCAGCTGGCTAGAGTGACCCTGCATTGGACCTCAGAAGCATCAGCTGGCGGCCTTTGTGGTCCAGTTTCTGTTGTTGAGGCCAATGAAATTGCCTTCCTTTTCTCCTCTGGTCAGCTGCCTCCTTAAACTCCCTTGTTCTGGTGCCTTCCGAGATGAGGCTATTTACCAACTTTTAGGGTCTTTTTGCACGGAGGGACTCCCCCCCCCCCCCAATAAGCCTAGAAACTAAAGGCCTTTTTTAAAAGCCTGAGAATGCTCAGGCTAGTGCATGGCTGACCTGGCCTCTGACCCTGTTCTTCCACTTTCCTCTAATGAATTGGGAGGATTCCATTTTTGCAGCAAACAAATTAGCACTTAATGGCAAGAGCTTGTTAGTGGGGAGCAGGTAAGGTCCAAGTTCCGGGGCAAAAAGCCCATCCTTTCTGGGTGGAGGAAAAGAGGGAGGGAGAAAAACAGCTCTTAATTTGGGGGAGCAGTTAGACTAGTGCCTGTACGAGTAATTAATGGGCTAATTCACTGCCTAAACAAGACCTCATTTTCATTCTTCCAGTCTTCAGACACAAGGTGTTACTGAAGCCCATCTTGCAGGAACAGTGAAAACCTCCTTAATGGGCTTTGACTCCGAAGAGGGTGGAAGAATAATTGGAGGAAGAGAGACAGACACAGACAGATAGACAAGAAAGATGGGGAAGGGAGAAGGAGAGGGGGAGAGGGGGAGAGAGAGAGAGAGAAATGGCAAATGCTCTAAGTCAATCAAGTGTCAAATGTGCTTGACATAGCATAGGCAGCTTGCCTAGTTTCCAGAAGCTAAAAATGTGATTTTCTGTAGTATATTTCCCTCCTCTTTTTAAAAAATGGGCTTAAGGCATGTCTGAGCTAGCTTTCCATATGTTGATTCTCCTCCATGTTGGTAGAAATGCATTTCTCCATGGGAAAGAGACCTGGCAGTCTACATCTCTGCCATTTAGCTAAATTCCGCTCTTTTGAATCCAGACTACAATTCTCATAAGAATAGCATTCTATTGTTCCCTGTCAACAACTCAAGGAATCATAAAAACAGATTCATATTCTAGTATGTTCATTTTACAGATGAGGAAACTGAGGCCTTGCGAGGGGGAGAAGCAGTTTGACACACATCATATCCCTGGAGCTGGGACTCTAACACAGATTCTTCTAGATCCAGTTCTTGGGTTCTTTCCACAGCACCCATGATACTGCCTCATCATGTCTGTCAGGGGAGAAATAGAGAACTCTAGCTCAAACTATGAGGGTTCAAATTCTGGGTCTACTATTTAGGAGCTGCTCAGACTTGACCAAGTTGTCCTTCTGTTAGACTAGGAGGTACCTGAAATCTTCCCCCCTCATCTTGTCGCTTTTATGTCTATGAAAATTGGAATACATTTGTTAAAATTAAAATTATTTATTTGAATTAGGCAAAGAAAGGAAATTTAAGTCTATAAACTTAGAAACATTGAAATTCAGATTATTTAATTTTTTTTAATTGGGTAAAGGAACCAAATTCAGGTCTAATTTCTCCATGAAGTTTTCTCTAACATATATCATCCCAGCTTGAACTGCTGCTTACTCTTCATTGGAGAGCCATACTTGTGATGTTTTCACTGAGGCAAAGTCCAAAAATGAAAACCCGAAGAGGTCTTGGGTACCACAAATGATCTGTTATAGAACTCTCCTTCCAAACCTCAGTGCTGGGAAGTCTTGGCTGATCACAGATGCTGGTGATTTATTTATTTATTTATCTATCAGAAGGACAGAGACGGTCCTTTTTAGGTGGTGTGTTTAACTGACTTTGGGGGCTTTCTTTTTGCAGGCACCTGAATAACAACGAGCTGACAATCATCCCTGCCCTGGGTGCTGCCTCTTCCCGAATCTTGTCTCTCTATTTGTAAGTGAGCACCAAATATGGGCTTTGGATTTGGGGGAGGGAGGCACTCTGTGTGTGTGTGTGTGTGTGTGCGCGCGTGTGTGTGCATGTGTATGCATGTGTGTGTGTGAGAGAGAGATGTTTATCATTTCATGTGATTGCTATATAAATTGCCAAATTGGAAGGATAAGTATTTCTAAATGACTTGATTGTTTTTTTTTTTTTAGCTAACAGCAAATCGCACAGCTTTGTTAGGTAGCCTGATTGGATCTAAATATTTTAGCTTGAAAATTTTTAGGGAGGATCCTTCCCCCCCTCCCTTTTTCCTTTTCTTAAAACCCATTACCTTTCCACTTAGAATCAATCTTGCATTATCAATTTTGGGACAGAATTGTGGTAAGGGCTAGGCGGTGGGGATGAAGGGACTTGCCTAGGGTCACCCAGGGAAGGTACCTTTTTAAAAAATACTCAAAGATGACCTGCCCAGGACTCAATAGAGTCCTGGAATCATGGATCATGGAATGCTCTCGTCAGAATGTACTTTTGCAGGGATCCAGCCTTGGGATAGCATGGATAGCTGGAAGGGTCCCCAAGGGCTTACCTCTAGCCCAGAATTTCATTTTATTGATGGAGAAATGAGAGCTGAAGGAACCTCATCTCATTTTAAGGTTGAAGAGTGGATGGTGCCAAGAACTCTCTTACTGGAGTCTTTCGACTTCTAAATTCCAGCCATCCTCATTAGCAAAATGGACATTCGAGACCACTTTGCCAATGAGATAGATGAGGTCCACAAAGCTGAAGAATGGTCGTGTTGGCATTAGAACCCAGGCCATCAGACGATCTAGCCTAATGTTGTTGTTTTTTTTTTTACCCTACCCTGAGCACAGTTCTTGGCACATAGTAGCTGCTTGATAAATGTTCAATCAGTGATAGTGTCAGTAAAGTAGTTGGTAAAATTCTTTATTGATTGCTTGGTAGATACTGGGCGTAGAGACAAAACGGGACCAGTCCCTACCTTTATGGAATCTTTTAGGAAAAACAACTTATCAATGTAAAAGTATATTAAAACATATGATATATATTATATTAAAATATATATTTTATAGAAAAATGTAGAAACTATAGACAGTACATACAAATTCGTTTTGGGGGGCATTGGAGGAATTTTGAGCATTTGGGTGTGCTTTAAAAATATTCCTTTATAAATGATCTTGTTCATATTAGGAGAGGCAGGCAATCCATTCAGTCCTGTCATATGCCGTTGTTGGCTTTATGGTGGAGTGGACTCACTATCGTGTGAGTGGGGCTCTCCCTGGGGCTGGCCAAGCTTCCTCTTTGGTTGACGAAGGCAGGCAGTTTGGGAAATCTAGGTGGATTCCATCAGGCAGCAGTAGGGTCTTATTTTTTGTATAGTAGTGCATTTATTCTTGGGTCTGCAGGCTTCTTGGGAAGCGGACTCATTGGCTACATGCTTACATTCAGAATTGAGAATGGGGGAGGAGAAGGGGGTGACCTAAAAAGGTGGGAGACTCAGAGATGTATCCAGTTCCTGTTTCTTAATGTAATCAAACTTGCTCACTTACCTGCTTTAAAGAATTAAAATAAAAAAAAATGCTCTTAATAAAATAATTACATTAAAAAGTGCTCTTCAAATAAAATAGCTTGAAAAGTTGCATATCCTGTTTTGGGGGGAGAAACAAAGGGAAAGCAGTTCCTTTAATTGCCCCATTCCCCATGAAGATGCTGCTTGGTTGAAGCCTTAAGTTAAGGCTTTTCTCCCAGGCTAAGCACCAGGAGATGACTTTGAGTGCTTCTTGGGGCTGCCCATGAACATGGTGCCTCCTAGAAGCTAGTGCGGAGTCTAGGAGGTTCTGCTGTTTAATGGCCAGTAGGAGGAGGGTCTCTGGGTGGACTCCTACCTGCCATCTCCTCCCCTTAGCTCCTTTCCAGCTTGCTTTTTTTCCCCCCTTTAAGACGATGCAGTGAGCTTCATAAGCCGTTTGCTCACCTGTGTGTATCTTTCTGCAAAATCCAGGCGCAGCGGGGTAGCATGGAGGGACTTGGCAGGAGCAGCGATGTAGCTCGAAGGTCTCAGATTTGGGCTGGCAGCAGGCCCTGTGTTCAGAAGGTGCCAGGTTCTTGCCAGCTTAGCCTTGCATCAGCTTAACCCTTTTTAAGGCCAGCAGCGTCCTTAGGAAGTGTGGTCGGCTGGTTGTCGTGTACTTCTTCCCCTCTAGGGTTTGAGGCAGGCTTTGTGGGTAGAGTGCTGATGGGGATGGGGAAGATAGGCTTAAATCTTGGCTTAGACAGATATTGATACCTGGGAAGACCCTGGCCAAGTCACTTAGCCTCAGTCTCCTCATCTGTGAAACTGGGATCACTGTAGTCTTGCCTCATGGGTTGGCTAGGTAGAGTGGAGAGATTGCTGACATAAAGTCCCTGATGCCGCGTTTGAATCATGACTGCTGCTTGCTCTCTGGGTAGTGGGACGAGTCAGAACTGTTTGGCCCTTTTCTGCCCCAAATCTAGCATTCGGTCAGTTCTCCTCTCTGGGGGGACTCGACGCTCGCTGCCTTCTCCCAGATTCCCTCCAGTTCTCTGTCTGTGATCCTCTCCTCACGGCCCTAGAATGAAGCTAGTGATGGTTTAGTCTCCAACAAAGACCCAAGAACTCAGTGAATTAGAAGAGCTGGGCAGCCACAGTTTCTTTTGACTTTGGGTGGTCATTTTTGGGGGAATGTAAGCTTCTTGAGGGCAGGATTTATCTATCGTTCTTGTACTGTTCCTCCAGCTCCTAGCCAAAGACTTAGCCCAGAAGAAGCATTTAAGAACTTAAAAAAAATGCCTTTTCTAAGTGAGTTGAGCTGAATGTGCCTCACTTTTTATGGAACCCTTCTTAAGAAGGTTGCTTTGTTCCATTTGATGCTTCCCTGAAGACAGAAGATGGTATCTCTGGGGAGGAGGAGAGAGCAGAAGAGAAGCCTTTATGGGCCCCTCTGCCTCATTGAGGCCACCTGATGTTTAATCAATGTTTATTGATTGATTGATGTAGTGGCAACACATTGCCCTGCGCCTGCTGTTTCTCTTCCTGTCCTCCTGCCCCTTTGGCCCCATCCTTCTGGCCTGCCTCCCTGGAGAAGGAAAAGGGACTGTTTTCTTTCTGTGGGGCTTTTGTATCACTTTGAAATCACCTCCTCAGACTTGACTAAAAATACATTTCTTCTCTCACTCCCATCCAGTGCAGGGCAGAGTGGGATAGGCTGGCTTTATTCCTGCTATTCCATTAGGCAGTGTTGAAATATGTAAAGGCTGGGGAGGAAGAATAAAGAGAAAAGAAAACCCAAACCTCACCCGCCTTCACTGAAGCGGGCTTGGGAAAGGCAGGTGAATGTTGGCAGCCACCGCTCTCTCCTGGGTGTGGAGTTCCTTCATGCCTTTCCTGATAAGTTATTCCTTTGAAATGGGGGAAATAGAGGGGAAAAAGAGCATTTAAGATTTTGGCCTTCTTTTTCTGTTTGGGACCTGCTCTCAGAGTAGGGAGGGTGCATAAAGGGCTGGAGGTGCTTTGGGCTCAACACCCAGAAAGAACCATTCATTAATACTTCTTTTTTTGTGTTTTGGACCCCTTTGGCTGTCAGAAATCGACATAGTCCTTCTCAGAATGCTATTTCTCAATGCACAAAATTAAATACATAGGATGACAAGGCAAACCAATTGCATTGAAACACAATTAAATAAAAATGTTAGGAAAAAGAAATGAACCCCAGTTTAAGAATCCCTCCTGTTCTATAACTGTTTTTCTCTCCCAGCTTAGCTAGTCTAGTCTTTAAGCTTGGGCCTGTGCTTGAATACTTTTCAGTATGGACTTTTAAACCAGGCTGTTTAAAATAATTTATTCATTGCTTCCCTAGGAGATAATTATCCTCTGAGAAAGAATCACAGCCCAAGGCCTAATCACATTCCTTGTGTTAGTCCAACAGTCCAATTCACCAAATATTTATGCGCTGTTTTCTGGGTACAAGGCACTGTGGGGAATAGTTAGATTAATAAATGATGACTTAATACCCTGGAAGCTCAGAGCACTGTATTACCTTTATTCTCTAGCCTAAGCTGTCAGTGGAAATCCTCAGGTATGTTAGCACACATTTTAGAGAGGGAAAAACCGGGGGTTGATTAGAGACTTTCAGCCTTGCCTGACCTAACTGGGGTAGAACAGGGGAAAATGGGAAATGACCTGCTCCAGGTTTGAGTTGAAACAGCCCAGTCATCTTTCCTGATTGGCAAGCAGCAGATACAGCTCATTCAAGTGGTGGAAAAAGTTACAGGGAGTTAAAATGCTTCTTTTAGTGGAGAAGAGGCAGCAAGAGAGATGTGTAGTGGATGGACAGAAAGTGGAACTTGGGGGTTCAGAGTTCCACCTCTGAGCCTTATTATTGGGGGGGCCATGGGTGAGCCTCTTAACTTTGATATCCCAGACTTCCCAGGTCATGGGCTGTTTTGGATTTAGGAATAGAAGGTTTTTCCTCTGGCTCTGATAGTGTTGATGGGTGACCACTCCATTTTGCCCATCCTTTAATTTTTTTTCCTCCCAGGTTGGTAGTGAGAGGGACCTTACATGGTGATCTTTCAGCACTAAGTGTGTATGTAGTGAGTGAGATTGGAAGCAAACCCATCTTCCTTCCAAAGTGAGGAAGGATCAATGAAAACCCAGAAGCACATTTCCTCTGAAATTTCTTGGAGGATCAGTTAAAAAAAAAAAGATTCTCCTTTTGCTGAGGCAGGATGACTCCTGCCCATTGCCCTAGCCTCAAAGCCATGGCTAGAAGACTTGCTTCTCTGTACAGTTGTAGTGATGGCCTTACTTTTGGTCCTAGAGAAAATCAGTTGGGCTGACTGTTGTCTTTTGGTCCGTGTGGTTATTGCTGCTCATCAGAATGAATGATGTAATGGCAAGATTTCTCTCTGGAATGTTAGCTTTGTTCTCACCAAGAGATCCTTTCCTCTGACATCCCAGACAGCTTCCCACTGGGCTTTCAGCATTGCTGGGGATTTTCTCCCAGACTTGTATCCTGTTCAGAGAAGATGAGTATCTGGGGACTTTCACTCTTAAACTCCAAGTTTGTTAGATAGGATGGCAGTTGAAGCTGAAAGCCTGGAGAATAATATCCCCTCTGGTGGTGTCCTAGCATGAAAGGGCCAGGGCAGGTCGATGTACAGGCTCCCTTCTCTCTTTAGGATGAGAGCTGTTAAGAGACCTCAGAAACCGTTGAGTCTAACCGTTTCATTTTACAGAGGAGGAAAGGCAGAATAGGAACCCAAGTCCCATGGTACGATTCTTCCTGTCCATTTTTACTTACTCTTTTCCCCTTGAAACGACATTTTATGGAAAGCATTCCACAAAAAAATGTGCAGTAGACTCAGAGTTGAGGCACACAGGTTCTAGACCTCACTCTGTGACTCTGACTCTTGTGGGGAAGTTCTTCTTCTCCGAGCTTGGAGATGAGATGGTGGTGGAAGAGAATGGGTTTGGTCTATTCGGTCTCTCCCAGCTCATCGATCTGCAGTCTCATGGTGCTTCTCTGATGAGTCATCCTGGTGCAACCTTCTCCTGTGGTCCTTCTTCCTTTCTTTTTTACGTCTTCCGTAGACTTTTCTCCATGAAGTTGTAAGAGTTTGCAGTTTGAGCCAGATGGCCAGATATCACACACATAGTTAGCATGGAAATCACTTGCCCTTTATCGCCAAACCAATTGGCTACTTCTTCTTTTGTGATATGTTTGTGGGACCCTTGAAGGGCCTGGGGGTTCATGATATTAAAAAGCAGGGTTTAAAATTTATCTGAAAAGGGCGGCAGCCCCAGCCTCTGCCAGTCCCATTTTCCTCTGTCCAGGGAATTGGATAGTGGTTCTTATAGGTCTTATTTCAATTAACCACTTATTTGTAAGAGAGCAAATTAATTTGAAAGTAATGCCAAAGGCATATATGCTTTTAACAGAATGCTTCTGCTTCACCTCCGACTTTGTTAGGGTTCCTGTGTTCCGGAGGCTGCTGGCCCCAAAGAATGTGTCCATCAGGAAGAAACAAATGAGTGTCTTTGCAGTTGGGGTGGAAGGAGGAGGAGGACCAGGCGCTAGCTTTAGAGTTGAGATTTTTGTTTGTGAAATTCAGTGACTGTAATTTTGTTTTTACTTTGGCTTTTTCCCTGGAGTGTGTCTACATACGAGCTGGGGGCAGGGTTGGCTTCTGTGGCAATCCAAACTTTGAATTTCCTGAGTCGTGGGTGTTTTGGAGGAGGAAAAAAGTGCTCTGTGGTAATATTGACCTCGGCAGTCTTTGTTTTTAATTTCCTCTGCTTAAAAGCCAGTGCCTTCATTAGTCCGGTAGGCCAGATGTACTAACATCATTGTTTTATAGCCTCCCATTTTGATGGGATAACACATTGTGGTCATTCCTTCTAATTCAGCAGACTGACTTGATTTTTCAAGGTGCTTTCCTTAAGCAAGGGATAGTTCTTTAAAAAATAAAACGAGGAGAAGAAACGCCACCCCCTTCCTACAGCTATAAAAGGAGCTGATTTTTTTAAACCATCTTTTTCTGAACGGTAGACAGTCATGGGCTATCACTCATAGTAGGAGCACAGCTTTCTCTCTGAAAGCATTTTCTTTCTGGAGATGGTGGAAGGATGACAAATAGAATGTCTGGCTTCTGATACTCAATGTTTTGGTGTGACCTTGGACACATCACTTCCCACCCCAGTTCCCCAGGTAACTAAGTCTGGAAGTTGTCAAGAAGGTACCAACTTGAGCTTGACCTGTAGTAACTCTCCATTCAAGATAAAATTGTAGGATGAGACAAAAAGGAGTAAAACCATTGTTTTGATCTCATTATATGGATGGGTCTATATGTGTGTATGTACATATGTATGTATAGACACCTTTATATCCCTGAAAGTTTTAACAGAATAAAAACACCAAGAAGTAGGCATTGGATCATGCGTGACTTAAGGTTTCTAGACTAGCTCATGTTTTCACACATTTTATGCACTGTCCCCAGTGCCTGTAATATTCTCCTACTTCATCTCCTCCTAGCTTCCCTGGTTTCCTTTAATCCCTTCATTCACAAGAAGCCTTTCCCAGCCCTTCTTAAATTTAGGGCTTTCTTTTGAGACTACGTGCCCTAGCCACCCCCAAAGTTATCCTGCGTATGTCTCATTTGTATGTAATAATGTTTTGTACATTGTCTTCATCATTAGACTCAGTTTCTTGATAGAACAGGTTGTTTTTTGCTTTTCTTTGTACCCTATGTGCTTAGCAAAGAGTTTGGCATGTTGTAGGTGCTTTAAAAAATCTGGTTTTAAAAAATGTACCCTGGGGTCTTTTCTCATTTTACAGGGGAAGAAATTTGAGGCATAGAGAGTTGGCTAATACATCTTTGAAAATATGATTCAAATGTAGGTCACATAGTGGGTCAATAAGCATTTATTAAACACCTACTATGTTTCAGGACAGCTAGGTGGTACCATAGTGCATAGAGTGCCAAGTCTGAAATCAGGAAAACTTGTCTTCCAGAGTTCAAATCTGACCTCACACACTTAATAGCTGAATGACCCAGAGCAAGTCATTTAACCTTCTGTGCCTCAGTTTCCTCATTTGTCAAATGAATTAGAGAAGAAAATGGCAGAGTATTCCAGTATCTTTTTCAAGAAAATTCCAAAATGGGGTCATGAAGAGTCGGACGTGACTGAACAAGGACAAATGTGCCAAGAAATGTGCAAAAATTGGGGATCCAAGAGAGGAATAAGATAGCCCCTGTTCTATAGAGCTCAGAGTCCAGTGGTGGAGGCAGCATGTGTACTATCCAAAGGCACACATGCAACATATGGGATAAATTCAAGATAATCAGCTAAGGGAAGAAAGCAATAGCCTTCCTGACTCCAAGCCCAGCTTTTTCTTAGCCAGGCAACGCTGCTGCCTCTCAAGGTTTATCTCCTTCAGTTAACATAATTGTTTGTTGGCAGGACTAAAACCTGAGAAGGGAAATAGGTGACCCCTTATGTTTTGAAAATCCCTTTTGCAACTCTACAAAACAAACACAGAAGGGGGGGGAAAGCCCCAAAGAAGGATGGAGAACTAGAGTTCTCAATAACTGTTTGTCTCGTGTAGTCCGCCTGACCTCTGATCCTTCTCTGCATACGTTAAGTCGCAGAAGTTGGTGGGGAGGAGGATGGATGGGATTTTAGGAGCATGGAGTGGAAAATAGGATTAACCAGTTCCTGTAAAAGACCCCCACTGTGTTTCCAAGCTGTATTTGCTCATGAAATAAAATCAATAACACTACTTAACTGTTAAACTGTGCAGAAAACTCTTTTCTTTTCCTTCCTCTCCCAGGAAAGAGTTGTTATCTTTACCGTTTCATTGAAGAGATCGATTCACATTAATCTCTAATTAAAGCAAGCCTGATTTTTTTTTGAAGAGATGAGGGGGTATAGTTGGGGGGGTGAATGATGATGTATTCTAACATAGGTACAATTCCACCTGCAGAGCAGCAGAGACCAGAGAACTATCTGCAGATTTGCCTCTCTTTCTTTTAAACCTTTACCTTCTATCTTAGAGCAATACTGTGTATCAGTTCCAAGGCAGAAGAGCAGAAAGGGCTGGGCAACAAGGATTAAGTGATTTGCCCAGGGTCACTCACCTGGGAAGTAAGTGTATGAGGCCAGATTGGAACTAAAGTTTCCTTCACTCTCTTGACCTGCACCACCAAACTACCTTGATTTAATTTCATCTGAATTGGAATTTCAGTGACTAATGTATCTTGTTAGTGGAGCACTGGGAATGGATGGTTCTAGACTGTAGCAAAAAGGTTCACTCACTATGTTTAGAGCCTGGGATTCTTTTCTCCTTCCTGCAGAAATTGTTTTTCCTTAGTGGGGGAGAGCAGTGCTCTTTTGAAATAGAGTTTCCTGCCAAGACCCTTCCTACACTGTCTTCCAGATACACTGGCCCTTACCCAACTTGCTACAAGCCCATGACTATTGCAGGATTGTATGTAATTTTGTGAGAGATGGTAGCTCTGCTAATGGCAAGATCATAGGAATATGGAAGAAGATTTATCTGAAAACAACTTCGAGGTTACATTGTATGTGGAGATGAGGGTTTTCTTCTGGGAAACAGTGTTTCACCTGCATCTGATTCTTTCTTTTGTTCCTCTTAACAATTATGAGAAAATGAATAATTATGACGTTCTCTTGTCCTAATGGAGAAACAAGGGGGTGTGGAAGAAGCCTTGGCATGTACTTCTGCCTCTGACACTTAGGCTAGTTCTATTTCACCAAGGACATGGGGGGAGGAGGGGCAAAGTAAAAGGCTGTTGATCAGCATTGGTGGAAGGAGTTTCCCAATTGGGAGTTCCCCCAATGGTTGACATCACAAGATTTTCTTCCCTTCCTTCCAGAATAAAGAAAAAAGATGATTAAAATCGATGTTACTATGTCTCCCAAATTGCTTGCTATTTATGTGGTCTTTAACTGGTTACTATATTTCAAAATGAATGTCAAGTTAATTATATCTTTTTTTAAAAAGCTAATTATATCTTTAGGCACTGTAGCATTAGCTGTCAAAATGGCAGGCTTCTTTTTGAGGCCTCAGACAAGTTAGTCAGGTGTCCTCCTTCCCTCTCTCCCTTTAATGATACGTTTTATGGTGGCAAAGAATTGGAAACAAAATAGCTGCCCATTTTACAGGAAACGGCTAAATGTGTTGTAGTACCACACAGTAGGGCTACTGTTACTGCTCTGTGAGAAACAGTGCCTGACTAGTCAAGAGAAGCATGGAAAATCTGAATGGATGCAGTGTGAAATGAGCAGAACCAGAAAAGTGGTGCTATGCATTGTGACCACAGTCATATAAATGGAAAGCCTGAGGACAAGGATCAGGAATACTTTATCAATATAGTGACCAAGCTTTTTCCCTGTGCAGGAGATTGAAAAGAGAAAGAGACTGTGCACTTGGGACAGTGTATACTGTCAGGCTCAGTTGGTTATTATAATTGAACCATTCTCTCCCCCCCCCCTTTTTTTTTGTTACATGTTTGCTAGACGTGTTTTGTTATGTGTTTGCTAGACTAGATAGTGGGTGGGGAAGTGAAAGTATTGTAAATAAAAAATACAGCAATAAAAAAGGACACACACAGACCACTGTGAACCCTAAAACTCATCTACTTGTACATGGAGGAAATTATTTATTCACATCGGAAGACTGAGAATATGTGGACTCGTCATTGAAAAAGAAATTGATTTCACTTGTTGGTTGATTGTGTTCTTCCTTGCAAAACTCTCCTTGAAATAAAAGAGAGTAAATGTTCACACTTAACAGATTTGGCAATAAACTGGCAGCCATTCATTACGCCTCAGATTTGGAGGCTTAAGGTTTACTGCTGTTGTAAATTTGTTTGCTTAATTTACTATTATTTATCAATGGTGGTTTTGTTTCCACCACTAGCTATCATCAGGAAAATTTCCCAGAGAGTGTCATTCTAGTGTTCCTGGCTCTTATCTGCCGAGAACTGGGTATTAATTGAGGTCTGATAAACATTTTAAACAGCCAGAGGAACTCGGTTAAGTCAAGGCTGTGTGTTTTAGTGAGGATTGTGTTACCAGTTCCAATTATCTGAAAACTCTTTGCCCTCAAACTGAAATGTGAATATCCATTCTTTGTGGAAGGCAGGAAAAAAAAAAGACCAGCAGGTTGTCAGGAGCACAAGGAAGTCTCATGTCTCCTTTAGAGGAAGCAAATCAAACCGTCTACACCATTGAACTGGGATTGTATAGCTGATGCCATTTTTCTCAACCTGATTGTCTGGGAGTAGACGCACCTTTTGTCCCAGTTGGTTGTTGCCTCATTGGTAGTGGTGGGTAGAGAGAATTGAAATTGAAACCAATTCCTTTCTGGACCTCCCTTGCACTCCTTCCAGCTTTGAGAAGAGATGAGAGAAAAGAGTTCTCATTGAGCGTTGGTTGTCAATTTGGCTTAGATGTGACCTTCCTGTGGCTATGTTGGTTGACTGGATGGTATGATGGGATTCAGAAGACCCGACTTCAAAGCCTGGGCCACTGTCCTCCCTGTGTTGTCTTGGGCAGAGCATCTCTCTGGGTCTCCATTTTCTTCATCTGCAAAATGAGGGGTTTGAATTAGGGGCTGACCAGTTGCCTTCTAGACCTTCATCTCTGATCCTCAGAATCTGGGAATCTATCAGAGGATGAGGTCACACATGACACATGCTGAGGTGGATGAACACCAGTGGGATTATGGGCATGACTCTAGTAACTAAAACATTCTTCCAAGTTTTCTTTTTTACTTGTTATGGGAAAACTCATTAAGGTCAAATGCCAGGGGCACATCTGGTACGGCAGAAGGCTTTGCTGTCAGGATCGCAGTTTATTCAGATTGCAGTCTCATCAGATGTGTATGTATGCACAGATGAGTCACAGAAGGCGATAGCCAGGAATACAAGCTTTTCAACATCCCATTTAGGAAGGAAAAACCACTTACTTTCCCTGGAACTCTTCATGATTTTTGCAAGACATGCAGTATTTCTGAACCCCTTTAAGCAATACAGCTAGAGGTCTAGTTCTGCCAAATTATACAGAGTAATGACATGTCATTTTCTTTCCCTTTTGGGGGGGATGGGATGGGGTGGGGAGGAGGGGGTGGGGAGAGAGAAAGGAACACATCTGCAAGTTGTTTACAGAGAAAGTGAAGAGAACACCAGCTGTATGAAGGATGAAACGGATGGAGGAAGAGGGAGACCCAGTGGAATACAGCACCATCATTAGGCTTCTTTGCCTTCTCCCCCCCACCCTCCTCAGTTCCATTGGAGAACTCAGAGCCCCCTAGCTTCCAGCCTTTTAATCCTCATTTGGACTTTTTTTTTTCCTGATAGACACTCAAGGTTTTAAAGACAGACCTAGACCCAATGGGGAGAAAGCAACACCCAAGTCTTGGCGTCATGTTAGATGGCCATTCCAGAAATGCTCCTCTCTTGCAAACAAGATACTTGGTGCAGACACTCCCTTGTAAGAAGGAGGAAAGCCCTTAGACAGTTCCCTCTGGCTATTTCCTGAAACAGCCTTTATGTGAGAGAGGAGGTCTGGAGCAAAATATCATTCAGTCCATATTCGATGGCTGCTTCTATATTCACAGCTCTCTGTGGATTGCTATGGGGGATAATGCCTACCTATTTTATATTTCACTTCAAGGTTAATACAGTAAATTTCCTCTCCCAAACCCTGCAGGATTGGTATTAAAATAGGAATTAAAATATCTGCACAATTCCCAGATAGAAGTATACCTACACAACATAGCTGTATTCCTGTTTTCTTCATTAATATAAGTATTATTCCTGTTTTTGTTGTTCAGTCATAGCCATTTCTTTGTGACCCCATTTTGGGGTTTTCTTGTTAAAGTTCCCCGAGTGGTTTGCCTTTTCCTTCTTCAGCTAGTTTTACAGCTGAGGAAACCAAGGCAGACAGAGGTGAAGTGACTTGCCCAGGGGTAGTTAAGTGCCTGAGATCAGATTTGAACTCACAAACATGAGTCTTCCTGACTCTTGGCCCAGAACTCTATCCACTGTAACACCTGGATACATACCTTTATAATATATAGTCCTATAATAGAATATAGGTATTATTTTTCTGTGTTTAGATATTCTTATATTTTTATTAATATAATATAGGTATTTGTATATATACCCATATGATAGAGATATATATTCTTATAGTATATATTAAGATAACAGCTATTATTTCTGTTTACCTATATGATATAGATATTATATATTACAGTCTATTACCATAGGTAATTTTTGTTTCTAAACCTATCTGACATATATTATAATCTGTACTAATATAGGCATTATGTGTATATTTACTTATGACATAGATATATATTCTAATACTATATTAATATAATATAGGTATTTCTGTGTATATTTACTTATATAATCTAGATATATATATATTCTTATATCCTATATCAATATAATATAGGTATTTCTGTATATATTTACTTATATGATATAGATATATATTCTTACAGTATATATTAATATAATATAGCTCTTCTGCATTTATGTGTATGATGTAGATATATATTATAGTCTATTACTATAGGTATTATTTTTTGTTTATATACCTATATGGTGTGAAGATTAAATACATTATAATCTGTACTAATATAATATAGGCATTATTTCTGTGTATATTTGCTTATATGATATAGATATATATTCTTAAATTCTAGAATAATTTAATAGAGGTATATCTGTATATATTTACTTATATGATATAGATATATATTAATATAATAGGTATTTCTGTGTATATTTACTTATATAATATAGATATATATTCTTATATTCAATATTAATATAATATAGGTATTTCTGTATATCTACTTATATGATATAGCTATAGTCTTATAGTATATATTAATATAATATAGCTATTTCTGTGTTTATGTGTATGATGTAGATATATTATTATAGTCTGTTACTATAGGTATTAATTTTTGTTTATATACCTATATGATGTGAAGATTAAATATATTGTAATCTGTACTAATATAATATAGGTATTATATCTGTGTTTCTATACCTATATGATTCCTAAATATAATTTTACCTGCACAATATAGACATATTCTTATATTCTATGTTAATAGGATATAGGTATTATTCCTCCATATTCCAATATATAATTATGACTACATAAATTGCTGGTGTCTATTCCTCTATCCTTTGTTAATAAACTATAGATTTTTTTTCCTATATTCTGCAGAGGCTGGGAGAAATCCACAGCCGCCTGCATGTTCATGCCCTCCAGAGCATACAGTCTCAGAGGGATACAATACATAAAAAGAAGAAGTGGCCATCAAGTTGAACCTTAGAGGATAAGTAGAAAGATTGTCAAGATTGGCAGCTGCTTCCTAAATTTAAGGAGATGGGAAGATGGTGGGATGCCTACCGGGTAGGGGGCATGATCAGTCCATTTTGGAGGATGCAGACAGTGTAGGAAGGGCAGCAGCATATGAGACTGGAAAGGAGATAGGGCAGTAACAGATTGTGAGAGAATATTGAATGCCGGGTTAAGAATTTTTACATGTCTTTATCTCAGCAGTTGTGAGCTTCATGGCTGCTGGGGGTGACATGACCATGTTGGTGTGTGAGAAGGTGGTAGCCATAGGAGATGTGGGTGCAGATCCAGATGGATGGCCCTGAGGGTCTATACTGGGGCAGTAATGGACAGAGAGAGAGACAGAGACAGAGACAGAACAGGAGGCTTCCTTCTGGACCTGATGAGTTTGAAGTTGCTTGCAAGTTCTCCAGGGGGAAGATGGCTCAGAGCCAGCTGGACCCATGGATCTCTGTGGACTTTGGAGAGTCGTTATAACTTCCCTTTTGGAAGACATCCATGCTGACATAGGTAAAGCAGCAATCGTGAGGATGTTAAGGGAGAAGAGACACTAGGCAGCCACTTTGAGGATGGCCTTTATGGAGTTGGGAAGAGGAAGATCAGCCAGTGGAGGAAACCCAAAAGGAGCTTCAAGAGAGATAGAGGGAGAACCAGTCAATCAAACAGGCATTTATTTATTAAGTATTTTTTAGGTGTTGGGAAAAGAGTGATGAGAGACATCTCTGCTCTCTCGAGGAGAATGTGGCCTCAGAGAAGCTAGGGGAAGAGGAGAGTGTCACAGGGATAACAAGGACAGCCGAGCATTGGAGAAAGGTCATAAGATAATTTGGTATTGGAAGAGAATTTAGAGGCTACAACCCATGTTCTCGTTTTGTAGAGGAGGGAACTCCTGATATCTAGGCAGGTGAAATAACTTACCTCAAGTCATATAAATAAATAGAATTCATAAATACTACTAATTTATAAAAAGTGGCAGTAGAACCTTTCATTCCAAATCCTGTGTTTTGAAGAGCAAAATCTTCAAAGGATCTATGTTAATGTCTGTATCTGGAAGAACTCTTGTCAGGAAGCCACGTGGTCCTGGGGAGAAAACATAGACTTGGGTTCAAATTTCCTCTCTGATACTTACTACTGATAGGTATTGATTGGTAAGTAACTTACTTGAGAGGGTGGGGTTTATTAGGCCACTCGAGGTCTAGTTCAATGGATGTCGGGACTCTAGGACTTTTTATTAATGAGTCCCCTATCTCATGTTTTCTTGAACATCAGTGGTGATCATGGTTTTTGCATCTGGGAAAGAGCTGAGTTGAAATGCTATATACTGATGCAAATATGTGGCCATTTCAAAGGAGCTGAGTTTACCCTGGGGAATGGGTGATATTTGCTAGGGGAAAACTCAGTCTCTGTCTCTCTCTGTCTGTCTGTCTCTTTCTCTGTCTCTCCTCTCTGTCTGTCTGTCTGTCTCTCTGCATCTCTCTGTGTCTCTATCTCTCATTCTTTCATTTCAGCATTGAGTGATCTATTTTCTTTCCCCTGGAGTGCACCCTGTTCCAAACACAACCAGAGATCTGAATGTGCATTGAAGCTTGATGGCAATTGTCCTCTTTTCACTTCATAAAATCAATAGTCAAATAAGATATCTTCATTAAGAATCTACTATATAGGGGGTGGCTAGGTGACTCAGTGGACTGCAGATGGGAGGTCTCTGATCACTTAACTCCCATTGCCTAGCCCTTACTGCTCTTTTGCTTTAAAACCAATAGTATTGATTCTAAGATAGAAGGTAAGGTTTAAGGGGGGAAAAAAAGAATGTGCAGTGTAGCTGTGTGATCCTGGGTAAGTTTCTTAATACCTTTATTTCTCTTCTGCCCTAGAAACAATACAAAGTATTGATTCTAAGATGGAAGGAGAGGTTTTTATTTTAAAGAAGGAAGGATGGACGGAAGAAAGAACCTACTTTGTTGCAGGCACAATGCTAAGAGCTGGAGGGGAGCACAAAAAGATAAAGGAAAGCCCCTATTCTCAAGAGGCTTATATAGTGGGGGCAAACAGAACTCTTGTAATTGTTAGCACCGACCCTGCTTTGCTTTGCTCTTTGGTGGTGTTTTATTGGGCGATGTGGTATTCTTTACAAAAGAAATCCTACACTACCTTATGTAAATAGCTGAAAATAAAAACACAAAGGCCTTACCCCCTGCCATAAATCAGCCAGGGGTCTTGGCCAGAGAAATGGGCTCCTCAGGTCAGTCGTCCAGGGCACAGGGAGAAACAGAACCTCATAGTTGGTTCTCTGCAGGACCAAGCTCACATTTGACAACAGATGCTGGCAGCTGGGGACCCCCCTCCTCTAAAAAACATCCCTTCCAGGAGAACTCTTGTCTGATTCCTACTGCAGCAGCCCAACGAGATAAAGGAACCAATTTGTTCTTTCCAGTGGAACTCTTGGGGCGGGGAAATTCTGCCTTTGGAAGAGAAACCCGAGTCCCTGAGCCTGCTGCACAGGGGAAGAAGGGACTGCTCTGACCAGCACATGGAGGCTTTTCTTTTTTGTGGTTGCTGGTTTCGACTGAAAAAATGCCTGTTCTGGATCCACCTGTGTGT
Source organism: Monodelphis domestica (assembly GCF_027887165.1). Taxonomy (NCBI): domain Eukaryota; kingdom Metazoa; phylum Chordata; class Mammalia; order Didelphimorphia; family Didelphidae; genus Monodelphis; species Monodelphis domestica. Next base: position 29,031,461 of record NC_077233.1, on the reverse strand, counting down.
GCTGGCTGCATGTGCTAGGAAGCTGTTCATCATTCGGGATCTGCGTAGCAGGAACAGACCCAGACAGCCAATGCCTGGTCTTTCTTGCTCTCCATTCCTTTTGTAGCCAGTGTTGAAATGTTCCCCTTTTGTCTGGGGGAGGGAGGAGCACACACACACACACACACACACACACACACACACACACTCTCTCTCTCTCTCTCTCTCACACACACACACACACACACACACACACTCTCTCTCTCTCTCTCTCACACACACACACACACACACACACTCACAGAATTGGATCATATCTGGGGTTTGAGCTTTTCTTTTGGCCTCTTATAAAAGTGGAGCAGCATTCTCAGTTTCTGTATTTTTAAAACTTTCCTTTGAACAACTCTCCAATAAAATTCAGGTCTCCCCATGCTTTCTGTTCAGGGTGTTTGTTTTATTCCCCTTTTAACTGTAATCGCCTAATCATAACTAATAATTAGTATCGGGGTAAAAGTGATCTCCATCTCTTCCCCTTCTGCTCTTTATGAATGTAGCTACAGGCAGTGAACATTGGATTAGTCAGGGGAAGCAAAGAACCGGGGTAACTCGCAAATTGGATAATGGGGAGTAACGAGTTCTCCTGACCTAGACTCTTGATAATCAATTGGGGAACCTTAAATTCTTGGTCATCCATCTAAGATCTCAGTTGAAAGAGGTTCTGTTTTACTGGCTAGGTCTTGGGGTAATAGCTAAATTTGGTGGCAGGCAGTTCTCCCCTTTCGTATCAGTGCTAATGTTTGTGATTTAAGGGTACGTTTCCCACCGGTATTATCAGAACAAACGACTTGCTTTGAATGGAGGGGATGAAGGTGAGGACTCATGGGACATTTCTGTCCTTTAGAGAGGAAAAAGCAACAAGCATTTTCCATTTCCACAAGAAGTGGTAAAATTAGATGATGCTGTACCCCTGGCCGGTAATAATTTGGTAAATAGTTGAAATTTTGGCAAAGATTGATAATTTTAAAAAATCCCTTATCTTCCATCTTAGAATCAATACTAAGTGTCAAGGGCAGGTAGGTGGTTCAGTGGATGGATAGCCAGGCCTGGAGATGAGAGGTCCTGGGTTCAAGTCTGCCCTCAGGCACTTCCTAGCTATGTGACCCTGGGTAAGTCACTTAACCCCAGTTGCCTAGCTCTTACTACTTTTCTGCCTTGGGATCAATACTTAGTTATCAATTTTAAGACAGAAGGTAAGGGTTGAAAAAAAATACTAAGTCTTGATTCCAAGGCAGAAGAGTGGTAAAGGCTAGGCAGTTGAGTTAAATGACTTGCCCAAGATCACAGCAGCTAGTAAGTATCCAAGGACAAATTTAGACCTGTGTCCTCCCGACTCCAGGCCTTAGTCTCTCTCCACTGAGCTGTCTTGCTGCCCCTTATTATCTACTAAGATTAGATGTTAACTGTTAAAAATAGAAGCCTTGTGTGGTTTACTCATAATTTGCTGACTTTCCTTTCTCCAAATCCTTTCTTAAAAGGAAAATTTTTTTATTGATAATCTTTAATTTTCATATCACTTGGTTATTCCCCATGTCCCTTCCTACTCATCCCATATCCTTTATCAGAAAGATTTTTTTAAGGAAGAAAAAAATCAGATGAATTGATGATTACATTGTAAAAAATTACAGTATACACAAGTTTCTATACCCATAACCCCTACCTTTGCAAAGAAGGTACATGTCATCTATCTCTTCTGGGCCAAGCTTGGTTTTTTAAAAAATACTTTTACAATATTAAATAATTTTTGAATACCTTGTGGTTCTTTCCATTTACATTGAAAGGAAATAATTCGATTCAATAAACATTAAGTGCTTACTATGAGTCAGATGAATTTGGGCAACTATGTGGCACAGTGATTAGAGCACCAGATGTGGAGTCATGAGGACCCAAGTTCAGATGTGGCCTGAGACACTAGCTGTGTGACTGTGGGCAAGTCACTTAATCCTGTTTGCTTCAGTTTCATTATCTGTAAAATGAGCTGGAGAAGGAAATGTCAAATCATTCCAGTATCTGCCAAGAAAATCTCAAATATGATCACAAAGAGTCAGACACGACTGAACAACAACAGAAATGTTCCGCAGCACTCTGCTGATCACTAGGGATACAAATAGAAAAGAAAAAGCATCACTTTCCTCAAAGAACTTAAAAATCTAAAGAGGAGAGACAACACATAAAAATAATTTAGAAAGGCAGGAGGATGCCAGGAAGAATGTGCTGTTGGGGCAGTCGTATTCATTTAGCAGAGCTGCAGAGGGGAAGTGGAGAGTTAGCTGGGGAGTTCAGGTCCAGCCTCTATTAAAAAAAAAAAAGCTTTGGGAAGAGTTTAGGGCTCCATCCTCAGCCCTCCAGTCAAAGGAGGGGATAGGCTGGGAGGGAGTTGGGAAGTTGTTGTGCATCCAAAGATGAACTGAGAATGAGAAACTTGAAGGGGTGCCATATTTGGTGGAATTCAGATGAGAGAGAGGGAGAGGGGTGAGAGATCTTCAAGTTGTAGGCTCAAGGACTTTAAAGGCTGTATGAAACCTTAGAAGGTCATTAAAACCAAAATGCCCTTGTTTTATGGGTGAAGAAACCAAAACCAGAGGGCTAAGGTGAATAGATAATGAAATAAGTAGCTAACATAGAGTCTGGACCAAGACTGTTGTCTCATGATCTACACCTGTCTTCATAGAGCATCTTCCTCTTAGAGCAGTTTCTTGAAAGAAGTTTATGACTTCTTGAAATCAGTGACTTAGACCAATATCAAAGATAGGGGGCAAAATTAGAATCTGGGGGTGGAGGAAAAAAAGAGAATCTCTTTCTGGATATGAGAAGTTTGTGAAGACTCCTTTACAAAATCTAATGGATGGTTTTTGGTCTCGTGTCATGACACTTGCTGACCCAAGGGCATCTTGATCTCTTTAGCTATCCCCTTTTTCATTGTCTTGGCTGAAAATGATGACAAAACCTTTTTCTGCATGAGAAGCCTTGGTTTCCCTTTAGGACAGTCATGTCCGCCTGCCTCTCATCTCTTCTGTTGGGTGACTGCTGGATACTGGACAAATGTCCCATTACAGAAACTTGTTTAATTGTTCTCTTTTGTGTCCTGGAAGATCACATAATTGCTTCAAACTGAAGTGAGGGTGAGATGCCAAGTCAACAGTATGTTATAAGCAGTGTGGCATTAGTGGAATGAGCCTTGGGTTTTGAGTCATTTGTCTTGGATTTGGGCAGTTTCCTCATTTATTCACAAAGGAGTTCAGAGGAATAATAATAATAGCTAATATTTACATATTGCTTTAAGGGTGCCAAAATTCTTTATGTACACTATTTCTTTTTTTTTCTTTTTTTTTTAAATATATTTTATTTGATCATTTCCAAGCATTATTCGTTAAAGACATAGATCATTTTCTTTTCCTCCCCCTCACCCCCCATAGCCGACGAGTAAGTCCACTGGGCATTAGATGTTTTCTTG